>NC_069510.1:44176406-44241406 GCF_027579735.1 Bombina bombina
GGAGGAGGAGGTGAGTCTGAGACCTGGTCTCAGGAGGGGGCACATGATGGGACATCTTATCTGTGGGCTAACATTGGGATATCTTTACCTCCAATAACAAGAGCTAAGGGGGAAAGGAAAAGAAAGAAAAGGAAAAGGAAGCATAAATGTGTGCAAAAGATACATTGGGGAGAGTCGGTATAAACAACCTGACGCTTCATAAAGAAAGAAAGGGATAAAGAAAGAAGAAGAGAGGTCTTTAAAGGTCCTATGTTTGCTACTTAACTTAGCACGCAAAATTGATTTTTCTTTTCTGGACTTTTTACTGGAACAGAACAGGGAGAGAAAAGGCAAAAACAGAAAAAGAAAAAAAAAAAAAAAACGCTGCCTAATGCTGGTTTAAAAATATTCATGGGACTCTGCATAAAAATTTCTCTCTGGCAAAATTTTCGAGTTAAAAATTGTGCATTCCAGAAGCATCTACTCCCCAATAACAGTACATGATAATATATTAGAATGTGATATAATCGGTATAAAATGTATATCTTGGTTGATATATGAGATTATGATTATCAAGACACAAAGGGTTTAATATAGTTCTGCGGCCTTTTCACAGAAAGATTTAGAACATACTAAAATATTCCCTGCCCAAAGATTTATGTGTACACAGTACAAACAAATGGTTTAATACGTTGTTCTGGGCTCTTTAGAGCAGTGTTTGTAACATATTGGGCTGCTCTTTGCTTAAGGATCTACTTGTTGGTAATAGTTTAAGGCTCATAGCATTTTTTTTCTTATGTATGCTAGGCTTAAAGGCCCCACATCTGCTAACTTTACTTAGACTTAATAAAATTTCTTGGGGGGCTCAGGGAATTAGCCATCTAAAACCAATTTGTTAATGAGGGATGACCTCAAAAGTCTTAAACATTAATTTTGACTAAAAGGGAAAAGTATAAAATCAAATCTCTTGGCTGTACCTTAAGTCTAATTCATAGGTTACAGGTATATAAAATGTGCAATTCAGAAGTATCTATCTCTCAATAACAATATATGAGAATACCATATAATTGACACAAAGCATATATCTTTGTTGACATAAGAGATTATGGTTAACAAGTTTTGAATGGTCTATTATAGTGTCTTGGGCTCCTCATAGAAGGGTTTATAACATAATAAACTACTCTCTGTTTAAGGAGTTGCAGGTATATAGCACCTATAGGTATTGAATTAACAAATGGTCTAACACATTATTCTGGGTCCTTCAGAGTAGGGCTTATAACATGTTGTATTGTGTAGGGTTCAAAGGCTTTATAGTATCTTACCCTTATATGTATTAGGTTTAAAGGCCTCACACTATATCTTTTCAACCAGACTACAAGAGAAGTAGAGGAAGGTAATAAGGGGGAAGGAAAAAAAAAAAAAGAAAAAAAATATACATAAATAAGACTGTTATAAAGTATACACTTGTTCTAATTCAAATATAAAACGCTGACATTACTAGCTTTAATAATAGTTTTTAGGGGGCGCAAAGAATGAGCTATTTAGCTGGTCGCAGACAAACCAATTTTTTAACGGTGGAAGACTTCAGAAGTCTTAAATACTAATCCTGATTAAAAGGAAAAACAATAAAATTATTTTCTGGGCTCATAGAAGGTCATACCCTTACTCTAGATTAAAGGGTGTAATTTTCCACATTTTGCAGGGAGGAGAAGGGCAGAAGGGAGTGAAACTTAGGGTCTCTCCCCCCCCTCTTTATCCCCAGTATTGATTGACTGAGCCCTCCCCTACCCTGATAGTGTACACATATAGCTCTATATTAGCATATTACTGAAGCCGAAAGGCTGGCGGATTTTGAAGCGCCTTAGCCACTGTCATTATCTGATTTCTTCTTGTTATACGCAACACCTTGGCTGGTCAAGTGACTCCCATTCACTCTCTTTAAGGATTATTCTTTAAGCAAAAACTCCTTTTTTTTTATTCTTTTATCTTCCTCTGCAGAATTTATTCACGGATTTTCCCTGGGCTTAATTTTTTTTACCCCAGGGTCACATCACTAGCACTCGATTGGGTCCCCTTTCACCTTCCCCCCCTTTTTTTTTTTTTTCTCTTTCCTCTTTATCACATTTACTGTTAAGATTGCACAATATAGCACATGGTGTAAGTGTTCACGAAATTGGTTTATTCACGAATTGTATAGCACATGGATAAATTCCTTCACTCCCATTCCCAGAGAGAAAGGAGGACAAAGGCCGCTCCTGAAGTTTCCTCGGAAGTATCTATACCCGCAGCTTCTATCTTGCCTATAAATGAATTAACCAATGTACAGGCCCTAGTGTCTAGTATCTCTGAGGCATTAACTCCTAAGTTTTATGCACTAAGATCTGAGATCAAGCAAGATATTAATTTACTCAGACACGAGATAAAGTTATTCTCTAACAGACTAGAAGAGGCCGAACAGAGGGTATCCGACCTGGAAGATCTTACTTCAGCACAGGGGTCCAATCTTGAAACCAACAATGCAATTATTACTAAATTGCAAAATAAAATTGAGGACCTGGAAAACCGCTCTAGGCGCAATAACATCCGCATCATAGGGGTTCCCGAGGGGGCGCAATCTGAAGAATTAAACACATTCATTCCTGAAATACCAGTACAGCTGCTTAAGATTCCTCCCAATCACCCACAGATAGTAGTAGAGAGGATACATAGATTGGGGAGACGAATAGCAAATAGACAGGAAGATAACAGACCCAGACCGATAATAGCGAAGTTACTTAACTTCCAAGATAAGGTCACGATACTCCAACATTTTCGCAAAAATCCGCCAATAATTTATAAGGAAAATAAAATCCTTTTATTCCAAGACTACTCAGTTGAAACATCTACTAAAAGAAGAAACTTGGCCCCAATTTGTTCAAAATTTATTCAACAAGGCTATCAGGCCTTAATTATCTACCCTTCTAAATTAAAAATTTATGTGAAAGGTGAGGCTCATTTCTTTGACAACCCACAAGAGGCAGAAAAATGACTGCATCAATTAAATATTCAAGAAAAATAAAATTTATGGATAAGGCTCACAATTATAGATTTAAGAGCTTGTTAGAATGGGCAGAATCTGTTCTGTTCATTTTTTTTTCCCCGTCCTTGTCTCCCCCCCTCCTCAGGTGAATGAGTGGTCCAGTTGCTAATCTTAAATTAATCCCCTGGAATGTGGGGGGTATTTCAACTCCCATCAAAAGAAAAGCGATTTCAACTCACACAAGGCGGCTTGATTCTGATATTGTCTTCCTACAGGAGACCCACCTAACTCAGGTGGAAATCTTGAAGCTTAGACAGGGATGGGTAAAAGAAGTTTATGCCTCACCAGGTACTGGCAGGAAAAGGGGGGTGGCCATACTATTGGGAAAAAGGTTAAAGGAAGAAATTTTACAGGTCTTGACAGACCCTGAGGGGAGATATATATTTTTAAAGATTAAAATTGATAAGGTTGTTATCTCACTTTGTAATATATATGCACCCAATATTATAGACCTAGAATTCTGGAACCAGCTACAGGCTAAAATCCTTTCCTTTAGGGAAGGATATTTAATTCTCGGAGGAGATCTTAATATGGCCCCTCACTGTCCCTTGGATAGACTGAGGGAAAATAGGGAACAAAAAAAGAACAAAAAGGATAATTTAGAATCCAAATTACTGGCGAAAATTAAACAAAATTTGAATATTAGAGACATATGGAGGATTCAGAATCCTGATGTTCTGGAATTTACGTGCCTATCCTAGGCACATAAGACCATGTCAAGAATTTACCTTTTTTTAATTGATGAAAGGTTGTGCACAGCTAAAGTAAGAGCAAAGATATTACCTATTTTTCTCTCTGATCATGGACCAATCTCTCTGAACTTTCAAATAGCAGTCTCTGGGTCGGGTTCCATGCGATTTCACTTTCCCTCCTTCTTAGCATCAGAAATAAAATTTAAAGCACATCTAAGGATCAAATTTGAGGATTATGTTCAATGTAACAGGGAATACTGTGAAAGTCCTTTAATTTTCTGGGAAGCGGCTAAAGCGGTTATAAGAGGCGAAATTAATTCCTATAGTGCAATGATCAACAAAAAGCTAAGATTTAGAGAAAAAGAACTAAATAATGCTGTGATCAATTCATACAATCGCCTAGTCTTGACTAAAAACCCGGTCAACTGGGCAAGCTATATTCGGGCTAAAAACGACAAAGATACATTTGCAATATACAGAGAAACCCAGTCAGATCTAAAATTACAATCTAAACTATATAGATATGGAAATAAATCTGGCAAATTACTTGCAAACTTGGTTAGGAATGACAGAAAGTCACCATTTATTGAAAAACTTCTTGTAGACGGGAAGCTTCATACAGAGAGTACAGACATACATAAAGAAATGGCTAAATATTATCAAGAGGTATACTCTCTGAGAAAATCTGACTTATCACAGGCAGAGGATTTTTGGAGTAAAATTAACTGCCCCAAAGTATCGGCAGAAGTAATGGAAACCCTTAATACCCCGATAGAGGTGAAGGAAATAGAGAAAGCGATTTCTGAACTTGCCACCAATAAGGCCGCAGGGCCGGATGGTTTACCAAGTGAATTTTATAAGATGTTGTCGTTAGAGCTTGCGCCCCATCTTAATAAGGTATACAATGCTATGTACATCAAAGGAGAACTGGTACCAAAAGCCTTCTCAGCATCTTACACAACTCTCATTCTTAAAGGAGGAAAAGATACAGCGCAAAGGGAGTCATATAGACCAATAGCCCTATTAAATGTGGACTACAAGGTTTTTATGTCTATCCTGGCCAAAAGATTGCAAGGGATATTACCGAATATTATACACAAAGATCAAGCAGGCTTCTTAAATTCACGGAATTCTTCAGCTAAAATTAGAGAAGTCTTAATGGTAACAGAACATTTTTTTAATGCTGAAGGGGGGGGAGAGGGAGGAAGGGGAACATACCCCAGATTTAGCCATTGTGGCAATTGACGCGGAAAAGGCATTTGATTCGATACAGCACAATCATCTTTTCACTTCGCTGGGCCAATTTGGGTTCAAAGGTAATTTTCTTAAATTTATCTTAAATTTGTATAGTCTTCCCTCTACTAGTATAATTGTTAATAACATTGTTTCTTCACAAATTGTGCTTAATAGAGGAACTAGGCAGGGATGTCCCCTTTCTCCCCTCCTTTTCAATTTGTCCATCGAGTCACTGGCCATTAGGATTAGGTCACAGCTGGAAGGTGTTATGATAGGCAGACAGGAGATGAAATTAGCCTTATACGCGGATGACATCCTTGTTTATTTGTCAAACACTCAGGTTAATATACCCAAGCTCTTACAAATCATTAACCAATTTGGGTTATTTTCTGGCTACAAAACAAATGTCAACAAATCAGATATCTACAGGGAGTGCAGAATTATTAGGCAAGTTGTATTTTTGAGGATTAATTTTATTATTGAACAACAACCATGTTCTCAATGAACCCAAAAAACTCATTAATATCAAAGCTGAATAGTTTTGGAAGTAGTTTTTAGTTTGTTTTTAGTTATAGCTATTTTAGGGGGATATCTGTGTGTGCAGGTGACTATTACTGTGCATAATTATTAGGCAACTTAACAAAAAACAAATATATACCCATTTCAATTATTTATTTTTACCAGTGAAACCAATATAACATCTCAACATTCACAAATATACATTTCTGACATTCAAAAACAAAACAAAAACAAATCAGTGACCAATATAGCCACCTTTCTTTGCAAGGACACTCAAAAGCCTGCCATCCATGGATTCTGTCAGTGTTTTGATCTGTTCACCATCAACATTGCGTGCAGCAGCAACCACAGCCTCCCAGACACTGTTCAGAGAGGTGTACTGTTTTCCCTCCTTGTAAATCTCACATTTGATGATGGACCACAGGTTCTCAATGGGGTTCAGATCAGGAGAACAAGGAGGCCATGTCATTAGATTTTCTTCTTTTATACCCTTTCTTGCCAGCCACGCTGTGGAGTACTTGGACGCGTGTGATGGAGCATTGTCCTGCATGAAAATCATGTTTTTCTTGAAGGATGCAGACTTCTTCCTGTACCACTGCTTGAAGAAGGTGTCTTCCAGAAACTGGCAGTAGGACTGGGAGTTGAGCTTGACTCCATCCTCAACCCGAAAAGGCCCCACAAGCTCATCTTTGATGATACCAGCCCAAACCAGTACTCCACCTCCACCTTGCTGGCGTCTGAGTCGGACTGGAGCTCTCTGCCCTTTACCAATCCAGCCACGGGCCCATCCATCTGGCCCATCAAGACTCACTCTCATTTCATCAGTCCATAAAACCTTAGAAAAATCAGTCTTGAGATATTTCTTGGCCCAGTCTTGACGTTTCAGCTTGTGCGTCTTGTTCAGTGGTGGTCGTCTTTCAGCCTTTCTTACCTTGGCCATGTCTCCGAGTATTGCACACCTTGTGCTTTTGGGCACTCCAGTGATGTTGCAGCTCTGAAATATGGCCAAACTGGTGGCAAGTGGCATCTTGGCAGCTGCACGCTTGACTTTTCTCAGTTCATGGGCAGTTATTTTGCGCCTTGGTTTTTCCACACGCTTCTTGCGACCCTGTTGACTATTTTGAATGAAACGCTTGATTGTTCGATGATCACGCTTCAGAAGCTTGGCAATTTTAAGAGTGCTGCATCCCTCTGCAAGATATCTCACTATTTTTGACTTTTCTGAGCCTGTCAAGTCCTTCTTTTGACCCATTTTGCTAAAGGAAAGGAAGTTGCCTAATAATTATGCACACCTGATATAGGGTGTTGATGTAATTAGACCACACCCCTTCTCATTACAGAGATGCACATCACCTAATATGCTTAATTGGTAGTAGGCTTTCGAGCCTATCCAGCTTGGAGTAAGACAACATGCATAAAGAGGATGATGTGGTCAAAATACTCATTTGCCTAATAATTCTGCACTCCCTGTATTGGCTTCGAAAGAACAAAGACTCCTTCTTGAATAGCCATTTTAGAACAGTTAAGGAATAATTTAAGTATTTAGGCATAGTAATACCTACGAATCCACTTGACTTGTATAATTTCAACATCCCCCCAATTCTGACAATATTTAAAGATAAACTTAGATCTTGGGAAAACCTACCCCTCTCTATCTCAGGACGGATAGCCCTGTTCAAAATGGTCCTCCTTCCTAAATTATTGTATATACTACAAAATACTGCATTAATACTATTTGATAGGGACATCTGAAGTCTAAACAGCTGGCTTAGAAGCTTTATATGGCAGAAGAGAAAACCCAGGATTGCCTTGAATAAACTGACACACGCTAAGGTATTTGCAGGATTTGCACTACCTAACTTGCGGCTTTATAATCTTGCTTTTTTAGCACGTATTGCGGCAGACTGGATCTCCGGCAATAATTATGTTCTAAACAATGCATTGGAAGAGAGTATCTGTGATCCATATTTACCTTGCGCATTGTTACATTGCGCTCCAAAAGACATGCCACTTAGAATCAAGAAAATCAAAGCGATTCTTAATCCATTAAAGGCACGGTGGAAGATAGGGAACCTTCTGTCCTTTAATTGCAAGGTCTCCAAATACCTCCCCTTAAGGGGCAATCCATTATTTCAAGCCGGTATAGACTCTGCAATCTTTAAAAATTGGCGGGACTGAAAACGATAATACAATTTATCGATGAAGAGAATAAGTGTCTCCGAACATTTGAAGAAATTAAAAATAGTTTCAATCTCTCTAACAAGGAGTTTTTTTGCTTTTTTGCAAGTAAGGCATTATGTATCTGGGTTAGTGAGGGAGGGGGAGTGGAACTGGGACCTGGGCGATCTAGAGGACTGGCTCACATTAGTTAAGAAGGGCCGCATGTCCATTTCTTATTGTTATTATCTTTTAGGAGCCGGAGAAGGGAAACACACTTTAATAAAACAGCTCAAGACTGGAGATTAATTATGGCACTAGATCATATTGATTGTAAATTCATCCAAAAATCCATTCACAAAGTTGCACAGGCCACTCTCTCAGCGACATGGAGAGAAGCACATCTTAAATTGATACATAAATTTCACTATACACCAGAAAAAGGTCATAAGCTTCAGAACTTGAATTTTCATAAGTGTCCGAAATGTTCTCTGGTCGCGGCGGATATTATACACATGATGTTTAAATGCCCCCTGATTAGACATTTCTGGCACAAACTTGAATATTGGATTAATACCTCCCTTAAGATTTCTCCTTTTGAGTTGTCAGCAAGCTATCTTAGCAGCTAGATATCTAATATTTAAAAAATGGAAGACGAAAGAAATACCCTCGGTGGTAGAAAGAAATACCCTCGGTGGTAGAAATAAAAAATTACCTAAAAAAACAATGCATTTTAGAGCAACGTGATACGAATATTAACAACAAAATTGATACCAGAAAATTCTTTGGTAAATGGGCACCATTTATTAAATCCCTCCCGACCACAGAGATAGACTATATTATATTTCCCTTTCAAAACACAGAGTTGGTTCTATTGGGGCTATGGTGAAGGACAAGACTCAGGGGAGCTGGGGGGGGGGGGGAGAAGGACTGAGGAAAATCCCCTTCTTTTTTCCACTTTTTTTTTTTTTGTTTGTTTTGTTTTTGTTGTCTTGTTTTGTGTTTTTTGTTCTCTAGTTTTTTATTGTTAGTAGTTGTATGGAATTGAGATAACATAGGTAGTTAAAAAATAATAAATATAAATATTTCAACAGGAAAATCTTAAAGCTTAAGGATTAATAGAGCTAAACTTATTAATCAGGTTATCATAGGCCAGAAAAGCTTAGAAAATATCAGAGGGTTTTATGTTTGTTCTTTCTGTTTTTTTTCTTTTTTTCTCTTTTGCTTATATGTATGAATACCTGGATTGTCAATTGTTGGCCTAATTATTTTATTTGCTCTTTTGAAATTAAATGTAATTGTGTAAACATGTTGAAATATATAATAAAAATGAATATAAAAAAAAAAATTGCCTGCTCTATCTGAATCACGAAAGAAAAAATTTGGGTTCAGTATCCCTTTAATGGCTTTGAGTTGAGTTATTTTGAGGGGACAGCAAATTTACACTGTTATACAGGCTGTACACTCACTACTTTACATTGTAGAAAAGTGTAATTTCTTCAGTGTTGTCACATGAATAATAAAATATTTACAAAAATGTGAGGGGTGTACTCACTTTTGTGGGATACTGTACACACACACTTTCATTTAGATGCTGCTGGTATCTTGCCCAAACCTATTAGCCACCCATATCAGGGTGATATGAGGTTAAATAAGACAGTATAGCTTATAGTTACATTCCTCTTGCAGGATTCTCTAGGGATGATTTGAGTTTAAATATTTGTTTCCCCTTTGTCCCCTTTAGCCAAGGCTTAGCTGTACATTTATACAACCACTTGTACAATTCCTCAGCCCATAGCGCCAAGAAGGAAATCAAATAAACTAGAAACAGTTCAGAAACGGGGGAATTAAAAAACTACAAACCTAAAAAAGAAAAGTTAGAAGAAAATACTTTGTATGAATAACAGGGAGAGCAAAAGCACCTTATTTAGACACTTCTGCTGATGTGCAGCAAAATTAAACATGAATTAAAGTGATGGTAAGTTCAAATAGTCTGACTAGCTTCAATCAATGCAACTATAAAAATAAGTAGTAAAATTGTAAAAATACATTTTGTTATTGTCATCGAAAGCAAACTGCTCCATTTGTAATGTGCGTTCCGGCAGACTCAGTGTTCTGTTATATTTGCCTACTGTGTTACGCTATCCTACCAACTTAACGCGTTCGGCCAGATAGAGCACTTTTATATCCGCCATTTTAGTTTGAAACGGAGGCTGATGTCAAAATATTGATCGGATGGTGATATTTGTTTGGAATGCAGATATTGCTCAAACATTAAAACATAAACACAAAATATTATGTATGTTATTAGCTTGTGATGATAGCATTAATTTTATAACTGTATTTTTTCAGGGTACAGATATGTTTCCATTATTATTTTGTTACATAGCCTGAAAAATACATTTATAAAATGAACGCTATCATCACAAGCTAATACCATACAAATATTTTGTATTTATGTATTACTTATTTATGTTTGAGCGAGATCTGCACTCAAAACAGCGAAATATAAGGTGGTAGGAAAAGTATACAGAATACAATCCCTATTTGGACATCAGCCTCCTTTTGAAACAAATATGGCGGATATGAAAGTTCTCTATATAGATGTAGGTTAGGACAACGTAACAAGGTAGGGAAATATTACAGAACACCGGCACACTTTTTTCTATTACGTTAGCTCAGCTGCACAATCATATTTGGGGTATTCTGGCATGTTTACAAATTCTTTTGCGCATGCGCGAGTCATATTAAGCATGTCAGCATAGCATCATGCATACGCAGAGAGCGTGTGGGACCGCTGTATAAGGCGCTGTGCATAAACCAGGAACAACAAGGGGGTGGAGCAAATGGATGCCGCAATACAATAGTAATAATCAACAAATATAAATACCTAATTGTTTTTTTCAGAAATAAAGTTAGTGACTCGACTATTTAGCAGCTATATTTTTCAAGTCAGGCTTCTGAAACTATATAACTTACCATCACTTTAATTAACTTTATTGAATGACGCCAATATCCTTAGGACTGCAATACACATAAGCAGCCATTTGACATACACTTGTTTTTCGGGTATTTTTTAAATGAAAATTACTGTATTTGCACCCTCCTGTCTGCCCCAGCTACAGACGCTTTTAAATAATAATAGACTGTAGGTGCCACAGCATGTTATTGGCTATGGTCAGGTCTGTAACTTGGAAAAGGTGAGAGTGGCCCCTGACCAGGGCCCTGCTGTTGGGATGCTCCGCAGTGTAAGGAGTGAGGGTATGAGATGGTGCAATCTATGTGCTATATTTAGTTTATTTGATCAGGTGGTGTAATATTTAGTATTATTTTTATATTTGTAATATTGAACTTTGAGGTGGGCCATATAGGGACCAAGGTATACAGGGTGGGGGGATAAGGGCACTGGGCTGAGAAGACCCACAAATGCTAAGGGTGGTCGTGGCCGTGGTGCTGTATTGTTAGTAGGTCGTGCTCCGGAGTGATTTTTGCCTTTGGGAGAGAGACACTTTAAATGCTCTGTGATGACACGTCACGCATTTCTAGGGTGTTTTCCAGGTTCAGGTCAATATAGATATTGAAATAAAGATTCTCTGATGCTGAAACTGGATAGGGTTGGGCGAATATTTTGCAACATTTGAAAAATGAAATGGATTTTAACACATTTGTTTGTTCATTTCAAATTTTGAATGTTTTAACAACTTTCTAACATTCATTTAATATAATAGTATTTCTAATGCTTTCTTTAAACGTAATATTCAAATTATGCAATGTTAGAATTAGAAAAATATAAATCAATATATTTGTATCTATATATATCAATTTATTAAATTTCTCTACCACATGAACTATTGAACTGCTGAATAGTAGTTGTTAAATCCAATGTTACATTCAAAATTTCAAATGTGGACGTTCTAACTGAACATACCAAAACGAAAGTACGATTTGAAAATCCGAAATGACATTTGTTTTAACTAAATTTAAGGGTTTTTCATCCTTATTAACATTTGTTTGTCCAAATCAAAATGTCCACAGAACTATTCGTCTGACCAAACAAATTGTGCTTTCGATACATTAGCCCATCCCTAGTTGTGGAATCGAATGATGAACAAATAACACTTTAAAATCGTTCCTAACAGCTTAAAGGGACACTTAAGTCAAAATTAAACTTTCATTATTCAGATAAAGCATGTAATTTTAAACAACTTACATCTATTAACAAAATGTGCAGTCTTTTTATATTTACACTTTTTGAGTCACCAGCTCCTACTGAGCATGTACAAGAATTCACAGAATATAAGTATATGCATTTGTGATTGGCTGATGGCTGTCACATGGTACGTGTATGCATTTGTGATTGGCTGATGGCTGTCACATGGTACAGGGGGAGTGGAAATAGACAAAACTTTTTAAATTGTCAGAAAAAAATCTACTACTCATTTGAAGTTCAGATTAAGTGCTATTGCATTGTCTTGTTATCTTGCATTTGTTGATTATGCAAATCTACTGTGTTGACTGGTCCTTTAAGATTCTGTGTTCTGCTGTGTAATAATTTATGCTAATTTATGCTAACTCACAAGGCTGGAGTTGTCTTCAATGAATTAAAGTGCTCCTGTTTTTAAGATTATTTTTTTATACTGGGCTTTAATTCATAAAAGTTGACTATCACTTTAATTAAACCATTACTTTCTTTGCAGAGTATTGTGAGCTCTATTTAAGACTTTATTTTTTTTTTATAAGATGCCATGGAAGGATGAAGACTTAAAGGGACAGTCAACACCAAAATTGTTATTGTTTAAAAAGATAGATAGCACCTTTACTACCCATTCCCCAGGTTTGCACAATCAATATTGTTGTATTAATATACTTTATAACCACTAAACATCTATATTTCTGCCTGTTTCTTAGCCACTAAAGTCAGCCTCTTATCACATGCTATTTTATTAGATTTTCACAACAAGACACTGCTAATTCCTGTGTGCCATATAGATAAAATTGTGCTCTCTCCCGTGGGTTGTGGATGACACTAAACCGATTGGCTAAACTGCAAGTCAACAGATTATAAATAAATAGCCATGTGATCAGGGTACAGTCTGTAAAGACTTAGATACAAGGTAATTACAGAGGTATAAAGTATATTAAAGGGACATAATATGCCAAATCACTTGAAACTGATGCAGTATAACTATAAAAGCTGACAGGAAAATATCACCTGAGCATCTCTATGTAAAAAAGGAATATATTTTACCTCACAATTTCCTCAGCTCAGCAGAGTAAGTTCTGTGTAAAAAGTTATACTCAACTGCTCCCAGCTGCAGGTAAAAAAAAAAAAAAATGAAGAAATGAACAGCAGCCAGTTCACGAGGCTCATCCTTTCAGCTGTCCCAGGACAGATACACTAAAATGCTGCTTAGAAATCCTTTACAATGGGAGGTGGCTACTGAGGAACTTTTGAGGTAAAATATCTTTCTTTTTTACATAGAGATGTTCAGGTGATATTTTCTAGTCAGCTTTTAAAGCTATGCTGCATCACTTTCAAATGTTTAAACATTTGGGTATTATGGCCCTTTAATTGGTTAGGCAAAACTGAGGAGTGGGTAATAAAGGGATTATCTATCTTTTTAAACAATACAAAAATTGGAATTGACTGTCCCTTTAAATATTGAGCTATTTGCGTGAACACTTTTTACAATGGCACTGCGCGCACCAGAGGGTTCTCGCACTGAATAGCCTCAAACTGGCTGTATCACAGGCTGTGCCAAGTCTGCAAAGCTAAACTAACATTGACATTTTGCAAAAATGGAGTATGATTCTTTTTCAGTTGCAGCACTGCAGAAATTAACTGAAAATCATGAATTAAACTCCCTTTATGGCCACTGAATTTGACCTTTCTCTGTGTTGCCAAAATGGGATTAAAGGGGCAGTAAATTTACAAACTAATGTTATATAATTCTGCACATACTGCAGAATTATATAACATTAGCTCACTGGCACATTTATACTTTAAAGGGATTGCAGAGAAATTGTAACTAAAACCTCCTTTTACTAGAACGCCACTCCTTTCTCTACTAAGCGGGTCTCGATTTTACACAGCGCATCTCTGCAACACTGTGGGCCCGGTCACGCCATTAAAATGAATGTAGCTCGCTCCCGCTCTGGTCTAGTAGCGGGAGCGAGCTACATTCATTTTAATGGCGCGACCGGCACACAGTGTTGCAGAGATGCGCTGTGTAAAATCCAGACCCATTCAGTAGAGCAAGGAGTGGCGTTCTGGTAAAAGGAGGCTTTAGTTACAATTTCTCTGCTATCCTTTAAAGTATAAATGTGCCGGTAAGCTAATGTTATATAATTCTGCACTATGTGCAGAATTATATAACATTAGTTTGTAAGTTTACTGCCCCTTTAATATCCAGGAGTCACAATAAAAATAATATTTTGCTGTATTTAGCTGTAAGCAAGGCAATAGTTTAACATTTTGTCTGGGGCAGCTGGAATGCTAGAGGTTGCTCTGTAGATTGCTAAACGTATGTTTATATCTGACAACAGCTGGGATGCTCCATGCCCTGGTAATACTAAGCTGTTATCTTACAGCACATAGATCACACACTCAATACATGACGAATGAGCAAGTGTCAAGCCAAGTGAAAGGATCACAAAAACATTTTTGAGCTTTCAAACAATCAATATATTATCATGATGTAGAAGAGTCTACAAGATTATATCTACAAGCAGTGTATGCCAGAAAAAGGTTTTGTGCCTCGAGTTACAGACAATCCATAGGACAAGAAATTATGGTGACAAATATCTGGCTTCTCTGTTCAGGGACTATACTATAAAATCAGGTCAAGCTAAGTGGCCGATGATCAATAACTCAACAAAATGTAGAGAAATCCCGCAAAATCTTTTTCTTTTTTTTTGACCATAGATTGTTATATCCAGAGCCCTGTATAGCGAGATAAACATCTATAAAGCTACAATTTTTGACGTTCAGCCCTATTTTCTGTTGAGTCCATAGAAAGCACACATCCAATTTTTCTCAAGGTAATTACTGGGATACTACTTCCCCAATAGTTTTTCCAAATTAAATTATATTATTTTGTAACATGTACATGATCTAGGAAATAACGTTTGCAAGGCAATTTGTTGTGACCTTAATACGTATAGCTCTGAGGAGAAAATAAGAGAGGAGATAGAGCCATTTCACCTCACTAGCAGCACCACCCTATTAAAATTGTAGCTGACCGGCCCCAGCTGCTGCCCACCAGGAAATCTCCTAGTGTCCTGATAGGCCAATCTGGCCTTCCAGACAAAAGAGCATTAGACTATCAGGCCCTACGTTTGATGATGGTATTATATAGAGAACAGAATCAACTATAATCAAAGCAAAGGGATGTAAATTACACTCTACACAGTATTTATGGCATGTGCTCCAATAAAATGATAAAACCAACAAAAATGCAACACTATAACTAAACCATTAAACCGAACCAGAAATATCCCTAAACTTACAAAGAATAGAGAAGAATACAAAAGCTCAACCTATGATCATTATTTTATTTTTATTTTTGTGATTGTGGGAAGTTTTTGATGTTCCTCGACTACTTTGGCCAATATTTTTCCAACAAAGAAGGTGTTTCAGAGCACCCTATTTTACCCACAATTCTCTGGACAGAGATATTAAAGCCTAATAGATAGATTTTGGGGGAAAAAATATCCATCCACTACACTAAGAATAAAGTAAAAGCTGATAGATTTCCGTCAATTCTTCATACACCCACTATGGATAACTTCTTTTGGCAGGGCCTATTTTTAGCTAAACTGTGATTAAATTGTCATTATTAACTGGTTTATTTAAGAATTTCTGACAATACAAACAATATTTAGAGACAGCAAGTGTATATGGTACAGAAGAGGTAACTTCATTAACAGTCTCAAAACAACTGGTGATTTTCAATAAATCGAAACTTATAAACTACACTAAAGTATAGTCAAAGTAATCTATTTAAACAGGAAGTACAAACTAAGTTGGCTGTAAACCAACAACATGCAATTATATATTTTCAACATATAGAGTAGTACAGGTGGCTAAAGGGACAGTATACACCAAGTTTCATATAGATACTACTATAAAGAATAATATGCACAGATACTGATATAAAAATCCAGTATAAAACCTTTTAAAAACTTACTTAGAAGCTCCCAGTTTAGTACTGTTGATGAGGTTAGGCTGGGACACCCAGTAATAGGGGCTGGAAAAGCAGGAAGAGCAGACACTCCCCCACCTACCCTGCATATGAAAAGACTCAATACACAAACAGGAGCCAGCAGGAGTCTGTAGACATCAGTCTACATCTGATACATTGGGGTTAGAAGTCTGAAAATCAGCACAATGTTATTAAAAAATAAGCAAAACTATACACTGTTACAAAAACACTCCCAGATGGGCTATGTCATGAGATGCAGGACACAGCATAGAAGGTAAAACACTATTTTATTGCAGAGCATAGAAGTATACAGACTGCACAACACATCAGACTTAGCAACTGCGACATAGACTATAACGGCTATAGGCCACGCCCCATCCGGTGACGTCACACTTCCACTCTCATCAAATCTTCCCCTTTTTCAAAAGGACAAAGCATACATTTGTTTTTTTAGAGTACAAAAATTACCAAGGTATACAAGAAGCATACAATTTTTTTTTAAGTGTACAACAAATAAGTTATAAGAGAATATATATGAACAACAAAAAATAGAATCCTGTCTTGGACATCAGGGTAGACTACCCTAATCCACAGTGACCATGGGATTATTCTGCCCATTCTTCTGGTCACTGCTCTAACTACAGTGTTAATCCCGGTAGCGGGATGGAAGTTTCACCACTCTTCCACTTGACGTCATTTTATGTGAACTATCCTTTGATACAGAAGAAGGTGATTGAGAGTCTGCTGGAAGCACAGAAATATCCCCGCTGTGGTCTTGCTGAGGGGAAGTCACCCCTCTTAAAACAGGGGATCCCATCGGCTGTGGCTACGAGGCATCCAGTCCCAAACTCTCAGGTACTGGCTGAAGATGTCTTCTATTTCGACGTGTGACTGTCCCTCCTTCAGTAAGGACTACATAAGACCTTGGTTCTGGAGAGCATCCTATTAAAGTAGCAGTCATCTTCCATTTCTTCTCATCATCAAGTTTAACTCTAACATTTTGGCCCACATTCAGCTCCTGCAAGGGCCTCATAGAGTGTTGTCTGTTGTAGAAGAATCAGTAGCCCCTTTTTGCCTCTTCATCCCTCCTAAGGATCTCGTCCCGAGGGACAGAGAGGGCTGGCTTGAAGACACCCACAGAGGGTAAAGTAGTGCGGATATGATGTCCTAGCATCAACTGTGCTGGGCTAAAACCTGTGGCTTGGCTGGGAGTCGCCCTATAGGCCAAGAGAGCTAGGTACGGCTCATATTGCTTCAAAATGAACTTGGTTGTTTGAACTGCCCTTTCAGCCATTCCATTGACCTGCGGGTAATGCAGACTTGATGTAGAATGGATGAAATCATATTCACTGCTGAAAGAACTGAACTCCATGGAAGCAAACTGCATTCTGTTATCACTCACTAGCTCCATTGGTATGCCCCACCAGGCGAACAAGATTTTGAAATGAGTGATAATGGCCAGACTGGTGGTCTCATTCAGGGGTGCAATCTCCAAATACCTGGAATAGTAGTCGATCACAACCAGGTACTTCTTCCCATGAAGTTTGCACAACTCTTCGTTTATCTTCTGCCACGGGCCTGCAGGCACATTTTGACACATGGCTTGCATTTTCTGTACTGATCCCGGGCCACCATACCGCCGTAGCTGCCCTTTCTCTGCACTTTGTAATATAAAAGTGGCTATCATGAATCCTGCTTAACATCTCCTGCTGCATGCTAACAGGAATACCAATGCGGTCTTGGAACAGCACTAAACTGTCCAGCTCCATGAGCTATGACCTCTCTGACTGGTAAGAGCTCAAAGACATCCAGGCTGCCCGGCTCTAGGGCCAACCTTTCTTTATGTACTTAATAACTTCTTGAAGATATGTATCTAAACGTGTCTCCTTTCTTATTTGCCCTAGCTTCCTTGACAAGATGTATTTAGATGCCAGAACTGAATCCACGTACACTTTCACATCTTATTCCATTAAAGATCTTTCAGCAGCCAGTGGGAGCCTGGAAAGTGTATCTGCCACTACCAGTTGTTTCCCTGGCACATGCACTGCCTGAACATTGAACGTGAGCAGCCTCATCAGAAGTCTCTGGCATCTTAGGGGTGGGTGTCTTGTCAATATCATAGGAATTGATTAGAGGGACTAGTGGTTTATGGTCAGTTTCAAGACTAAATTTCTCTACACCCACTAGGTAACGCTTATATGCCTAAACTGCAGCCAGGCACTCTCTCAATTTTGGCATATTTCAATTCTGCAGCCGTCAAAGAACAGGAACAGTAGGCGATGGGCTGTAGTTTGTTCTCATTCAGCTGCAAGAGGGCAGCCCCTAGCCCATAACTGCTCGCATTAGCACTAACCACAGTCCATTGATGATATGTCCAAAATAACATAACTCAGATTTTCCAAAATGGCATTTCTCTTTATTTAATTTCAGCCCAGACTCTCTAATAGTCTGCAGCACACAGCTCAATTGCTGATCATGTTCTTCCTGTGTAGATCCATACATTAAAATGTCATGCATGACGACTGCAGTGCCCTTGTGGTCCCTTAAAAGGGAACTCATCTCTCTTTGAAAGATTTCAGGAACAGATGAGATCCCGAAGGGGAGTCTACAGAAGCAAAACCGACCTACCGGTGTAATGAAGGTAGTCAGTTTGTGGCACTTTGGGTCTAGAGGTATCTGCCAAAAGCAACTGGAAACATCCAGTGTAGATAAGAACTTTGCCCCAGCCAGTTTCAGAGCTATGTCTTCAAATGTCGGCAGCACGTATCTCTCTCTTTTCACCGCCTCATTCAGCCGTTTTAAGTCTACACAGATGCGTACCTTCCCGTTCTTCTTTGCAACGGGCACAATGGGGGCATACCAGTCAGTTGCTTAGACAACCTCTTCAATAACTCCCATATTCTTCATACGCAGAAGTTCCTTCTCCACTTGAGGCATGAGCGGGAATGGAATTCTCTGAGGAGTAGTAATGCTGTATGGGACTGCATCAACTTTAAGTGATATTCGGACTGGGTTGCAATTTAGCAGGCCCAATTCACCAAACATGTCTTCAGTAATCTCGTTTACTCTAGCGACAAGGTCCAAACCACAGGATGCTTTCCTGCTCAATAGGTTGTTAACACACTGTCCTCTAATTACATGTACCCACATGGTGAATTTCCTCAGCTTGTACTCGCAGCTGGCAAGAAATTTCCCTGCACAATCGATGCGGCCACCAGGACTACGAACTTTTGTTGTAACTTTCGCCAGCTGAGGCTAAGCAGTTTAAACACAGGCTTGATTCTGACTAAAGCCTGACAAAGAACCTAGCCATGTGGGTTTCCTTATACCCAACTATCATAGAAAGCAATGTGAACCCTCCAGTGCCATCAAAGTCAAAAACGTTTGCACACAAAAAAAGTTAAATTGCCTTCCAAACATAAAATCGTTTTGCCCCAAAAAAATCATGTTATCAGTGTCAACCATTTATTAGCCCATAACATACAGGTCCCAGTAATACCCTTCTATCATATGTAGGATTACTGCTTACCCCTTCCCTTAAGGGAAAACAGTCAGCCAGTTCTGAAATAACACAGTCTCTCCAGAAAAAAATGACTGAACATACCTCAATGCTTGTAGCATGAAAAACGTTCCTCACACTGAAGCTTCTCAAGTACTCCTCAGCTTCTGTGGGAACTACTCTGGATCTTAGTGACAACTGCTAAGATCATCAGTCTTCAGGCAGAAATCTTCATCCATCTGCTGCCTGGGAATAAATAGCACTCACCTGTACCATTTAAAATAAAAAAAGTCTTGCTTGAAGAAAATAAAAACTAACATTTTATCACCTCTTTCACTTTACCCTTCCTATCACTTAGTATAGGCAAAGAGAATGACTAGGGGTGGAGAGAAGTGGGGAGCTATATATACAGCTCTGCTGTGGTGCTCTTTGCCACTTCGTTAGCAGGAGGATAATATCCCACAAGTAAGGATGAATCTGTGGACTCGTCGTATCTAATAGAAGAAAGTTGCTTAAATTCCCTTTAAGTCTGTTAGGGGTCATATAACAAATTGGCATGACTTGTTTCAACTCTCTCTTAAAGGGATATGAAACACAAAATGTTTATTTTGTGATTCTAACAGAGCTTATCATTTAAAAAAAAGATTTGAGTTTTCTTCTGTTATCAAATTTGCTTTGTTCCTATGATATTTTTTGCTTAAGAGATACCTAGGTACACATTGGAGAACTACATGGCAGAAAATAGTGGATAACATTCTTGCAAAACTGCTGCCATATAGTGCTCCAGAAACGGGCCGGCTCCTAAGCATGATGCTTTTCAACGAAAGAAACCAAGAGAACGAAGAACAATTGATAATAGAAGGAAATTAGAGAGTTGTTTAAAGTTGCATGCTCTATTTGAATCATAAAAGAAAAACAAAATTTATGCTTAACCGATAAATTTCTTTCTCTTGCGATGTATCGAGTCCACGGATTCATACAATACTTGTGGGATATTCTCCTTCCCAACAGGAAGTGGCAAAGAGAGCACCTAAAGCAGAGCTGTCTATATATCTCCTCCCTTAGCTCCACCCCCCAGTCATTCGACCGAAGGCTAGGAAGAAAAAGGAGAAACTATAGGGTGCAGTGGTGACTTTAAATAAATATATACTACCTGTCTTAAATAGACAGGGCGGGCCGTGGACTCGATACATCGCAAGAGAAAGACATTTATCAGGTAAGCATAAATTTTGTTTTCTCTTGCAAGATGTATCAAGTCCACGGATTCATCCAATACTTGTGGGATACCAATACCAAAGCTTTAGGACACGGATGAAGGGAGGGACAAGACAGGTACCTAAACAGAAGGCACCACTGCTTGCAGAACCTTTCTCCCAAAAATAGCCTCCGAAGAAGAAAAAGTATCAAATTTGGAAAATTTAGAAAAAGTATGAAGCCAAGACCAAGTCGCCGCCTTACAATACTGTTCAACAGAAGCCTCATTTTTAAAAGCCCATGTGGAAACCACTGCTTTAGTAGAATGAGCAGTAATCCTTTCAGGAGGCTGCTGGCCAGCAGTCTCATAAGCCAAACGGATGATGCTTTTCAGCCAAAAAGAAAGAGAGGTAGCCGTAAACTTTTGACCTCTCCGCTTACCAGAATAGACAACAAACAACGAAGATGTTTGACAAAAATCTTTAGTTGCTTGTAAGTAGAACTTTAAAGCACGAACCACATCAAGATTGTACAACAGACATTCCTTCTTGGAAGAAGGATTAGGACACAGAGAAGGAACAACAATTTCCTGATTGATATTCCTATTAGAAACAACCTTAGGAAGGAATCCAGGTTTGGTACGCAAAACCACATTATAAGCATGGAAAACAAGATAAGGTGAGTCACACTGCAAAGCAGGTAACTCAGAAACTCTTCGAGCCGAAGAGATAGCTACTAAAAACAGAACTTTCCAAGATAGAAGCTTAATATCTATGGAATGCATAGGTTCTAACGGAACCCCTTGAAGAACTTTAAGAACTAAGTTTAAGCTCCAAGGCGGAGCAACAGGTTTGAATACAGGCTTGATCCTGACTACTGCCTGAATAAACGCCTGAACGTCTGGGACATTTGCAAGTCGTTTGTGTAAAAGAATAGACAAAGCAGATATCTGTCCTTTCAAGGAACTAGCTGATAATCTCTTCTCCAATCCTTCTTGGAGAAAAGACAATATCCTAGGAATCCTAATCTTACTCCATGAGTAACCCTTGGATTCACACCAATAAAGATATTTTTGCCATATCTTATGATAGATTTTCCTGGTGACAGGCTTTCTAGCCTGAATCTGGGTATCAATGACCGACTCAGAAAACCCACACTTTGATAAAATCAGGCGTTCAATCTGCAAGCAGTCAGACGCAGAGAAATTAGATTTGGATGCTTGAATGGACCCTGGAATAGAAGGTCCTACCTCATCGGCAGAGTCCACGGTGGAACCGATGACATGTCCACCAGATCTGCATACCAAGTCCTGCGTGGCCACGCAGGCGCTATCAAAATCACTGAAGCTCTCTCCTGCTTGATTCTGGCAATCAGACGTGGAAGGAGAGGAAACGGTGGAAATACATAGGCCAGGTTGAAGGACCAGGGCACTGCTAGAGCATCTATCAGTACTGCCTGAGGATTCCGGGACCTGGACCGTAACAAGGAAGCTTGGCGTTCTGACGAGATGCCATCAGATCTAATTCTGGTGTGCCCCATAGCCGAGTCAGCTGGGCAAATACTTCCGGATGGCGCTCCCACTCCCCCGGATGAAAAGTCTGGTGACTTAGGAAATCCGCCTCCCAGTTCTCTACCCCTGGGATATGGATTGCTGAAAGATGGCAAGAGTGAGTCTCCGCCCATCGGATTATTTTGGTCACCTCCATCATCGCTAGAGAACTCCGTGTTCCTCCTTGATGATTGATATAAGCTACAGTCGTGATGTTGTCCAACTGAAATCTGATGAACTTGGCCGCAGCCAGCTGAGGCCACGCCTGAAGAGCATTGAATATCGCTCTCAGTTCTAGAATGTTTATCGGGAGGAGAGCTTCCTCCTGAGACCATAAGCCCTAAGCTTTCAGGGAGTTCCAGACTGCACCCCAGCCCAGTAGGCTGGCATCTGTCATTACTATGAGCCACTCTGGCCTGCAGAAACACATTCCCAGAGACAGGTGGTCCTGAGACAACCACCAGAGAAGAGAATCTCTGGTCTCCTGATCCAGATGCATTTGAGGAGATAAATCTGCATAATCCCCATTCCACTGTTCGAGCATGCATAGTTGCAGTGGACTGAGGTGTAGGCGGGCAAAAGGAACTATGTCCATTGCCTCTACCATAAGTCTGATTACCTCCATACACTTAGCCACTGATGGCCGAGGAATGGAATGAAGAGCTCGGCAGGTGGTTATGAGTTTTGATTTCCTGACCTCCGTCAGAAATACTTTCATTTCTACTGAGTCTATCAGAGTCCCTAAAAAGGAAACTCTTGTGAGAGGGAAGAGAGAACTCTTTTTTATGTTCACCTTCCACCCATGAGATCTCAGAAAAGCCAACACAATGTCCGTGTGAGACTTGGCTAGCTGGAAAGTCGACGCTTGAATTAAGATGTCATCTAGATAAGGCGCCACTGCTATGCTCCGTGGTCTTAGCACCGCCAAAAGGGACCCTAGCACCTTTGTGAAAATTCTGGGAACTGTGGCCAACCCGAAGGGAAGAGCCACAAACTGGTAATGCCTGTCCAGAAAGGCGAATCTGAGGAATTGATGATGATCTCTGTGAATAGGGATGTGCAGATACGCATCCTTTAAGTCCACGGTGGTCATATATTGACCCTCCTGGATCAGAGGCAGAATGGTCTGAATGGTCTCCATCTTGAACGATGGTACCCTGAGGAATTTGTTTAGAATTTTGAGATCCAAGATTGGTCTGAAAGTTCCTTCTTTTTTTGGGAACCACAAACAGGTTTGAGTAAAACCCTAGCCCTTGTTCCGCTTTTGGAACTGGGCGAATCACTCCCATGGTATGTAGGACTTCTATACAGCATAAGAACGCTTCTCTCTTTGTCTGGTTTTTAGACAATTGAGAAATGTGAAATCTCCCCCTTGGAGGGGAATCTTTGAAGTCCAGAAGATAACCCTGGGTAACAATTTCTAAAGCCCAGGAATCGTGAAAATCTCTTGCCCAAGCCTGGGCGAAGAGAGAGTCTCTGCCTCCTACTAGATCCAGTCCCGGATCGGGGGCTACCCCTTCATGCTGTCTTAGAGGCAGCAGCAGGCTTCTTGGCATGTTTACCCTTGTTCCAAGTCTGGTTAGGTCTCCAGACTGACTTGGATTGGGCAAAATTCCCCTCTTGCTTCGTAGCTGGGGAAGAGGAAGGGGGACTACCCTTGAACTTCCGAAAAGAACGGAAATTATTTTGTTTGGTCCTCATTTTATTTGAGTAAACAGTACTTAGAAAAAAATGATACTGTGCCTTTAAGAGAAAAAAAGATGCACAAACTCTGCAAAACAGTGTAAAAAAGCAGTAAACTTTTCAAAATTTTTACAGTGGAATCATAAAGCCTTAGTAAGATTGCCCCACCAATCAAATGAACGATTAACATTTTTGTCACCACTCACTTTACCCTTCCCAGCAGTTAGAATAGGCAAAGAGAATGACTGGGGGTGGAGCTAAGGGAGGAGCTATATAGACAGCTCTGCTGTGGGTGCTCTCTTTGCCACTTCCTGTTGGGAAGGAGAATATCCCACAAGTATTGGATGAATCCGTGGACTCGATACATCTTGCAAGAGAAAACTTTGGGTTTTATATCCCTTTAAATTGTACATTTGATAACACATTTTAAAGAATATATGCTCTAGGTAGAGTATTACAGACTATTTTATCATGGTACGTGTAAGAATTCAGTGCACAAACTGAAACTACATCTGTGTTTAAAGGTGCATTAAAAGGGGTTTTACCATTTGAAATAAGTGATTAAGATAAGAGATATATTTTTCTTGTTTTTTGAAGGTGCATCGCATCATAGACCTCACCCACACTCTGCCCTCTTGTATAGGGGCCAAATTATCATTGTGCAAGCGGACATGATCCGATATTGCGGCTCATGTCCGCAGCACATCGATAAATGCCAACAGCATACGCTGTCAGCATTTATCATTGCACCAGCAGTTCTTGTGAACTGCTGGTGTAATACCGCCCCCTGCAGATTTGCGGCCACTAGCAGGGGGTGTCAACCAACTTGATTATATTCGATCGGGTTGATTTCCGGCAATGTCTGTCCGCCGCCTCAGAGCAGGCGGACAGGTTATGGAGCAGCGGTCTTTAGACTACTGCTTCATAACTTGTGTTTCCGACGAGCCTGAAGGCTCGCCAGAAACACGGGGCTTCAAGCTCCATACGGAGCTTGATAAATATTCCCCATATGCCCCATAGTCATCACTTACAATTCATAATTTGAGATTGCTACAAGCATAAAAAAAGTTATCAAGGAGAAAAAATTAAAAGGAACATTCCAACCAAAAATTAGAATCCACATGGCTGCATTTCAGCTTTGAATAGAAGTATGTTTGTAATATACATGTTTCAGCAAAACTGCTTTAAATAAAAGCTATAACTGTTTCAAAAGTGTATTTAAGTATGCACCGTGCACGAGCATTTTATACACATCATTTGCTCAGAGAGCCTAAGGTGCTTGTACCATCTGGTAATGGCTCAATTTGTTAATTGTTGACACAATACAAATCCCACTTGCTCTCTGAGCAGCTGCAGTATTTAAAATGCTGGTGCACTGAGAATACCTAGCTATGCTTCACATGCACGTGCAGAGGAAAATGTTAATACTAAAACAGTGATGTTTACTACAAGCATTTATTCCAATACGTGTATACAGTATTGCAAATATGTTTCTATTCAAAGATGTAATTTATCTATGTGCATTTAATTTTTGACCGGAATGTCTCTTTAAAAACAGGTCCCATATCCCAAGTGGAAATCTTCCTCTCATAAATTATTAGCTGAAGACTTAGGGCCCGATCCTATTAAAGGGACAGTATACTCCGAATTTCCACAGTCAAAATTACATGTGCATGTATTTAACCAACGTTAAAATCATCAAATGTTTAAATAACAGTTTTTATCTTATCTATTTTCAACTCAAACTTGTACCACTTGTGTATTCACTGTCCGCCTCCATGACCGCCGCTTTTTTTCAATATATTGGAAGAATCCCCATTCATCCAATAATGTTGATATCGGTCGCGCTATGTACCTGCTATGCGAACGCGCGCACAATGACATCATCTGCTACTGGGTTCCGCTATTCCTAGTTCTGCGCATGCCCAAAATCATAAGTTCACGTCAAGCGTTCGATGCTTCGAAGATTGCATATACTAGATACAGGAGCGTGAGCGAGCTTCAGTGGGAGGTTAAATGTGAGTCACATCATTTGCATGTGGGAAGTACAGAGTTGGTCTATACCTCCCCGTGGCCGGACTTTTAGACGACGGACACTTGGCCGACAGACACTTGGCCGACAGACACTTGGCCGACAGACACTTGGCCGACAGACACTTGGCCGACAGACACTTGGCCGACGGACATTTGGCCGAAAAAAACAAGTGGCTGTCACATAACAGTCCGGCCACGAGATAGATAGATTTGATAGATAGATAGATACATAGATTAGATAGATAGATCAATAGATACATTTGATAGATACGATAGATAGATAGATTTGATAGATAAATAGATAGATTTCATAGATAGATAGATAATTTCCCAGACAGAGAATTACAAAACGTGCGGCCTGGGACCCATGGTAAGGATCCCAGAGGCAGTTGCGGCGCCCGAGGCTCTGATTAGAACAGAGCACTCTGGAACGTATCTGCCTTCGGCCGAAATCGGAACATTCTTTAGCTTTCTGTTTGTCAGCCAAATGTCCGTCGGCCAAATGTCCGTCTGCCAAATGTCCTTCTGCCAAATGTCCTTCTGCATTTTGTCAGAGCACCATACCTCCCACATTGGAGATGCCGTGGAGGGGTTGGAGAACGGACATAGAGTAACGGTTAGGCGGCAAAACGTGTGATTTAATAAAACATGTCAATTTTATTTTTTGTCAAAATTAACAATGCGGTTAGATTATAAGGATATAGAGGACTTTAGCGTTAGCTTTTACATCCTCTGAGTTTACGGAGCCTTTAAGCTCTCTGGGCTTCTTAGATTCTACAACTAATCTCACCAGTACTTTGAAGTCGCTGTTGTAATTCTATAAAGATAGTTTTTACCTTGAGATCAGTGTTTCTCACAAAGGGGTGTTCCATGCATTTATGTTTGTAAAAAAAAATGCATAGATTGCAATAGGACTTATACATTTCAAAATCATATCAAACGAGTAAATTAAATAATGATTTAAAAATATCTGGTAACATTTTTTTATTGTTTAATCACATTAAAGGGACACTGAACCTAATTTTTTTCTCTCATGATTCAGATAGAGTTAAGTTTCATTTTGATCAACTTTCTAATTTACTCCTATTATCAATTTTTCTTCATTCTCTTGCTATCTTTATTTTAAAAGCAGGAATGTAAATCTTAGCAGCCAGTCTATTTTAGGTTCAGCACCATGGATAGAGCTTGCTTATTGGAGGCTTACATTTACCCACCAATAAGCAAGCATAACCCAGGTTCTCAACCAAAAATGGGCCGGCTTGTATGCATCACATTCCTGCTTTTTAAATAAAGATAGCAAGAGAACGAAGAAAAATTGATAATAGGAGTAATTGGGGAAGTTGCTTAAAATTGCATGCTCTATCTGAACCATGAAAGAAAAAAATTTGAGTTTAGTGTCCCTTTAAACCATTTTATAAAGTAAATTAAAATTCATATTCAAATTGTGCAGGAAAGAAACTATTTATTTGCACAGTAGAAATTATAAGAAAACTAAACTGTACTTGCAAAAATCCCTGTGAAATTTGTATTTACATATTGTTTTCATTCTAACAAGCTCTGTGTTTTTCTATGGGAAACATCTCACCACTCGCAGGGACAGACCCTTCATTTTTTTTTTTTTTTAACAGAACATTTTCTTGCATGATTCCAATAGAACATGCAAATTTAAACATATTTCTAATTGACTTCTATTATCAAATTTTCTTTTTTTTTCTTGTTATCTTTTGTTGAAGAGCACCCGATGACAGCAATTTTTCCTGCCTTTTAGTTCTCTAGACATGTGCACACTTATCCATCTAGATATCTCTTCAACAAAGAATAACATGAGAATGAAGCAGATTTATATAATAGAAATAAACTGGAACCTTTAAAAAGTTATAAGTGATGTCTGAATCATGAAAAATCATGTTTCAGGTCCCTTTAATTTCAAAGCTCTTAGTGATTATACAATTGAAAACCTCAGTATCCGTCAATATATCTTCCTTTGAGTTGATATATTCTCTTTTTTCTATTTTATTTTCCTAATATATTTTAGACCTTAAATACCATGAGATGGAAGAAACATTTCTTTATTCTATCCCCAATCTCCCTTTCACCAAAAAACAAACAAACAAAAAAAACAGTGACCTCACTATCCATGATCTTCTTTCCTTCTCTGGTAAAAAAAAGTAATATCTTGTTTTAAAAAATGTAGTCTAATGTGCCAGAGAAACCTGGGAAAAAAGTAAACCTTGTCTGAAAAATAAAAATAAAAACAACTTACTATTGAAAGACAAATGATTGCAGAGACAGGTAAAACACATTAGCCAATGTGTAATAGTTCAACTCTCAATAAAGCTTAATTTAAAAAAAAAAAAGCACATTAGCCTATGTGTAATACTTCAGCTCTCCGTAAAGCTCAATTAAAAAAAAAAAATCCTATGTGTAATAATTCAACCCTCAATAAAGCTAAATTTAAAAAAAAACTACAAAAAAGACACAACACATTAGCCTATGTATTCTTCAACTCTTAATAAAACAAAATAAAATAAAAAATAAAAAAACAACACATTAGCCTATGTGTAATACTTCAACTCTCAATAAAAATCAATTAAAAATAAACAAACACATTAGCCTATGTGTAATTCTTCAACTCTTAATAAAAATCAATTAAAAATAAACAAACACATTAGCCTATGTGTATTTCTTCAACTCTCAATAAAAATCTATTAAAAATAAACAAACACATTAGCCTATGTGTAATACTTCAACTCTCAATAAAGCTCAATAAAAAATAAACAAACATATTAGACTATGTGTAATACTTCAACTCTCAATAAAGCTCAATAAAAAATAAACAAACATATTAGACTATGTGTAATACTTCAACTCTCAATAAAGCTCAATAAAAAATAAACAAACATATTAGACTATGTGTAATACTTCAACTCTCAATAAAGCTCAATAAAAAAAACATATTAGACTATGTGTAATACTTCAACTCTCAATAAAGCTCAATAAAAAAAAACATATTAGACTATGTGTAATACTTCAACTCTCAATAAAGCTCAATAAAAAAAACATATTAGACTATGTGTAATACTTCAACTCTCAATAAAGCTCAATAAAAAAAACATATTAGACTATGTGTAATACTTCAACTCTCAATAAAGCTCAATAAAAAAAACATATTAGACTATGTGTAATACTTCAACTCTCAATAAAGCTCAATAAAAAAAACATATTAGACTATGTGTAATACTTCAACTCTCAGGCTCTTATATAACAAGTTGAAAGTAAAGTTTTCTCAAGTTACTAGGGCTGAAAGTAGACTGTGATTCCCATTGTGACATTAGCAGAAACCTGCTAGTTGTAAAGTAAAAGGACACGAGCAATTTAAAGGACCACTAAACACAAATTGTAAACTACATAGTTTTGAACCTTCATATCTGAGAATAATTTTACAATGACAACTGCAGCTTTATTTTGTCAAATGAGTATATTGTTTTCTGTTTATTCTTTTCACTGATTTCCCTGTCCCCCAGAACAAAAGAATCTCTGCTAACCAATCACAAACTAATATTTAGATATAGCACAAATTGTTTGCACATGTGCAGTTGAGTGAGACTGGGGAAGCCTGCCCTTATCTCTTCCCTTAAAGGGGCAGTAAACCTACAAAATAATGTTATATATCTCTGCACATAGTGCAGAATTATATAACATTAGCTGAAAAACTGAACTTCGTAGTAAAATAGCTCTGTAATACTTTGTTGTATAAACTTGGCACTCATCTAATGTTATATAATTCTGCACTATGTGCAGAATTATATAACATTATTTTGTAGGTTTACTGCCCCTTTTAAGGTGCTTTAGCACTGATTTGACTTAGTTACTATTGCAAAGAATGCTTCTCCTATCATGATTGTTGATGCAAAACTGATAAACCACCTTTTACAAACATGTGACTGTTGAGAATCTTACGGGGGAGGGTAAAGTAAACCAAAGCTTACATAAATTGTCTAAAAGTATTAACCCAAACATCCCTGGGAGAAAGTAATACAAGCACAATGTTTACAGAAAAAGGTAACAAAATAAATAATGAATGTATATTGAAATAATGTTTCACTTGCAGTATAATTAAACATTTTATACCTTGTTGAAATGTCAAGTTTAATGGTCCTTTAAATGTGGGGAAATAAACATGTTCACTTACAAAAGAATAGTTAAACTTATAAATGAAATTCATACATTTGAACTGAGCCTTATGGGTATACAGCACATGTGTGTATTAGGTGTAATTTACATATAACATGAAACCCAAATATTTTCTTTCATAATTCAGATAGAGCATACCATTTTAAACAACTTTCCATTTTACTACTATTATCTAATTAGCTTAGTTCTCTTGGTATCCTTTGTTGGAAAGCATACCTAGGTAGGCTCAGGAGCTGGGAGCTGGCTGCTGATTGGTGGCTGTACATAAATGCCTCTTGTCATTGGCTTACTGATATGTTCAGCTAGCTCCCAGTAGTGCATTGCTGCTCTTTCAACAAACCATACCAAGAGAATTAAGTAAATTAAAAAAATAAATCAAAATGTATAATCTATCTATGCATAATCTATCTAATGAAAGAAAAAAAACTGTGTTTCATGTCACTTTTATTATATATTTTTCTAACTCTGATTATTGTGAACAACTGTGTTTTTATTTTTGGCAAGGTTTTGGTCTACAAACAAGATTAACAGTGTAGGATAATAATATTTTGCATTTAGATTGTAAAATGTAGACTGGGCTCCTGTAATTCCAGTCTGTACAGTGAGAAATTTACAGTTTTGTGAGAGTAAAGCAGTTTATTAGTTTCAAAGGTAAAAATGTCGCCTTTTTACAAATACTTGTTACAGTACGAGAAATATTTAAAAGCCCTCTGTTGTAAACGAAAAAAGCTGAGGCCATTTTTTTTATATCCCCTACTGTTAATCACGTTCTAGAACAAAACCTTCTCAATTTAATAAATACATTATTTAAAATAAAGTTAGAAAATATGTATAAGGAACAACTTTACAGTATAATGCAAATACATTACACATGTACTGTATACCCATAATGCCCCAGCTCAAAGGGATTAAACAATAATATTTTTTTCTTTTTCTTTTTAAAAACAAATACTATTGATTTCACTACATAACAAAAAGATATTTGTTTTATTGCACTCTCAAAGTATTGGTCTTAATGTGTATGCAGCGCGAGAAATTATAAGGAAGATTTTATGTAAATAGAAATTTGCTCTGTCTGCAAGCTCAGCCCATTTGATTGGGTTGTGGTTTTAGGGAGCATAGAAAGCTAATTCATATACAACCATATACATTAATGAGCAATTTCAAAAGATTTTAAACTCTTCAGCTTATTACAAGTCATGAAACAATTTAAGAAGAAAATAATTTCACAGTACAGTGTCCGTTTAAGTACATTTAAAAATGACATTAGTGTGTTTTGTCTATGCACACAATGTTCTTTGTAAAAAGTCTAGAAATAGTGTAACAATACAACTTGAGGCCAGTTTTGTGGTTTCTATAATCCTACTGTATATGAACAGTGACAATGATTTTACCAGACGTTGGTTAATATTTCCAGCATTAATGTTATAATTGCGTGAGTACAAGACTTAACCATGGACTTGTAATATGAGCATGAGTTTAATCATTGAAAGTATAGGGAGAATCTGTTAAAGGGCAAGTAAATACAGTTGAATTGCATAATCAACAAATGCATGATAAAAAACATAATTTATGCTTACCTGATAAATTCCTTTCTTCTGTTGTGTGATCAGTCCACGGGTCATCATTACTTCTGGGATATAACTCCTCCCCAACAGGAAATGCAAGAGGATTCACCCAGCAGAGCTGCATATAGCTCCTCCCCTCTACGTCACTCCCAGTCATTCGACCAAGGACCAACGAGAAAGGAGAAACCAAGGGTGAAGAGGTGACTGAAGTATAATTTTAGAAAATATTTGCCTGCCTTAAAAAAAAAAAAAAAAAAAAAAAAAAAAACAGGGCGGGCCGTGGACTGATCACACAACAGAAGAAAGGAATTTATCAGGTAAGCATAAATTATGTTTTCTTCTGTTATGTGTGATCAGTCCACGGGTCATCATTACTTCTGGGATACCAATACCAAAGCAAAAGTACACGGATGACGGGAGGGCTAGGCAGGCTCATTATACAGAAGGAACCACTGCCTGAAGAACCTTTCTCCCAAAAATAGCCTCCGAAGAAGCAAAAGTGTCAAATTTGTAAAATTTGGAAAAAGTATGGAGCGAAGACCAAGTTGCAGCCTTGCAAATCTGTTCAACAGAGGCCTCATTCTTAAAGGCCCAAGTGGAAGCCACAGCTCTAGTAGAATGAGCTGTAATTCTTTCAGGAGGCTGCTGTCCAGCAGTCTCATAGGCTAAACGAATTATACTACGAAGCCAGAAGCAGAGAGAAGTAGCCGAAGCCTTTTGACCTCTCCTCTGCCCAGAGTACACGACAAACAGGGAAGACGTTTGTCGAAATTCCTTAGTTGCCTGCAAATAGAACTTGAGGGCACAAACTACATCCAGATTGTGCAGAAGACGTTCCTTCTTTGAAGAAGGATTCGGACACAAGGAAGGAACAACGATCTCTTGATTGATATTCCTGTTAGTGACTACCTTAGGTAAGAACCCAGGTTTTGTACGCAGAACTACCTTATCCGAATGAAAAATCAAATAAGGAGAATCACAATGTAGAGCTGATAACTCAGAGACTCTCCGAGCCGAAGAAATAGCCATTAAAAATAGAACTTTCCAAGATAACAGTTTAATGTCAATGGAATGAAGGGGTTCAAACGGAACTCCTTGTAAAACGTTAAGAACCAGGTTTAAACTCCATGGTGGAGCAACAGTTTTAAACACAGGCTTGATCCTAGCTAAAGCTTGACAAAAAGCCTGGACGTCTGGATTTTCTGACAGACGCTTGTGCAACAAAATGGACAGAGCTGAGATCTGTCCCTTTAAAGAACTAGCCGATAAACCCTTATCTAAACCTTCTTGTAGAAAAGACAATATCCTAGGAATCCTAACCTTACTCCAAGAGTAACCTTTGGATTCGCACCAGTATAAGTATTTACGCCATATTTTATGGTAAATCCTTCTAGTAACAGGCTTCCTAGCCTGTATTAAGGTATCAATAACTGACTCAGAAAAACCACGCTTTGATAAGATCAAGCGTTCAATTTCCAAGCAGTCAGCTTCAGAGAAGTTAGGTTTTGATATTTGAATGGACCCTGAATCAGAAGGTCCTGTCTTAGAGGTAGAGACCAAGGCGGACAGGATGACATGTCCACTAGATCTGCATACCAAGTCCTGCGTGGCCATGCAGGTGCTATTAGAATCACTGATGCTCTCTCCTGTTTGATTCTGGCAATCAATCGAGGAAGCATCGGGAAGGGTGGAAACACATAAGCCATCCTGAAGGTCCATGGTGCTGTCAAGGCATCTATCATAACTGCTTCCGGATCCCTGGATCTGGACCCGTAGCGAGGAAGTTTTGGCGTTCTGACGAGACGCCATGAGATCTATTTGTGGTTTGCCCCAACGTCGAAGTATTTGGGCAAAGACCTCCGGATGAAGTTCCCACTCTCCCGGATGAAAAGTCTGACGACTCAAGAAATCCGCCTCCCAGTTCTCCACTCCCGGGATGTGGATTGCTGACAGGTGGCACGAGTGAGACTCTGCCCAGCGAATTATCTTTGATACTTCCATCATTGCTAGGGAGCTTCTTGTCCCTCCCTGATGGTTGATGTAAGCCACAGTCGTGATGTTGTCCGACTGAAACCTGATGAACCCCCGAGTTGATAACTGGGGCCAAGCCAGAAGGGCATTGAGAACTGCTCTCAATTCCAGAATGTTTATTGGAAGGAGGCTCTCCTCCTGATTCCATAATCCCTGAGTCTTCAGAGAATTCCAGACAGCGCCCCAACCTAGTAGGCTGGTGTCTGTTGTTACAATTGTCCAGTCTGGCCTGCTGAATGGCATCCCCCTGGACAGATGTGGCCGAGAAAGCCACCATAGAAGAGAATTTCTGGTCTCTTGATCCAGGTTCAGAGTAGGGGACAAATCTGAGTAATCCCCATTCCACTGACTTAGCATGCACAATTGCAGAGGTCTGAGATGTAGGCGAGCAAAAGGTACTATGTCCATTGCCGCTACCATTAAGCCGATCACCTCCATGCATTGAGCTACTGACGGGTGTTGAATGGAATGAAGGACACGGCATGCATTTTGAAGCTTTGTTAACCTGTCTTCTGTCAGGTAAATCTTCATTTCTACAGAATCTATCAGAGTCCCCAAGAAAGGAACTCTTGTGAGTGGAAAGAGAGAGCTCTTCTTTTCGTTCACCTTCCATCCATGCGACCTTAGAAATGCCAGTACTAACTCTGTATGAGACTTGGCAGTTTGAAAGCTTGGAGCTTGAATCAGAATGTCGTCCAGGTATGGAGCTACCGAAATTCCTCGCGGTCTTAGAACCGCTAGAAGAGTACCCAGAACCTTTGTGAAGATTCTTGGAGCCGTAGCCAATCCGAATGGAAGAGCTACAAATTGGTAATGCTTGTCTAGAATAATCACCATAGTCCTCTTACACATCCTATCTAGTCGTTGGGTGCAAGAGAATGACTGGGAGTGACGTAGAGGGGAGGAGCTATATGCAGCTCTGCTGGGTGAATCCTCTTGCATTTCCTGTTGGGGAGGAGTTATATCCCAGAAGTAATGATGACCCGTGGACTGATCACACATAACAGAAGAAATACAACGCAATAACACTTGGGGGCCGATTCATCATCGGTCTGTACGACATGATCCACTCAGTGGATCGTGTCCGACAGACATCGGTGAATGCCAACAGCATACGCTTTTGCAGTGCCGCCCCCTGCAGATTCGCGGCCAATCGGCCACTACCAGAGGGTGTCAATCAGCCAGATCGTATAGAATCGGGCGGATTGATGTCCGCAGCCTCAGAGCAGGCGGACCAGTTATGAAGCAGCGTTCTTAAGACCGCTGCTTCATAACTGCTGTTTCCGGTGAGCCTAAAGGCTCGCGCGGAAACAGGGCCATCAAGCACCATTTGGAGCTTGATAATTCTGCCCCTTGTTCTGAACTTCAAATTTTTTTCTGACAAATTTCAAAGTTATGTTTAATTCCATTCCTCCTATATCATGTGACAGCCATGAGCCAATCACAAATACATATCTTTTGTGACTTCTTGCACATGCTCAGAAGGAGCTGGTGACTCAAAAAGTGTAAATATAAATATACTGTGCACATTTTGTTAATGGAAGTAAACTGGAAAGTTGTTTAAAATTGTATGCTCTATCTCAATCACGAAAGTTAAATTTTGACTTGAGTGTCCCTTTAAGTGAGTTTGCACAAGCGACGTCGCAATATTTTTTTTCATGCACGACTTGTAATATGGGTTCTAGTGTAAAAATCTTGCAACCTTGCGATCACATTATCGCTTCTTGCATTAACAGTTACGCTCTACTTTCAGTCTAGGCCATTTTGTGCACCTTTCCAACTAGTCAGTTTCAAACCTTGTAAAACCAAAAACACCTGACTATTGAGAGAAATTATTTATGTACGCAAATGCAAATAAAATACGTTTTGTTTAAAGAGACAGGAAACTTAAAGTAATGGTAAATCCTAGTGTTTCATAAACGCTAGGATTTACCAGCACTAAAAATTTGGTTGAGTTTAATTTGCAAGTTTAAAAAAAAAAATGTGTAACAGTCACCTGCTAACCTAAAAGGCACCAGACGCCCACGTATTTCTTAAATGAGGTGATGTTTCCACCTCTTAGCCAATAGCTGTGCTAGCAGACTGCATTGTGCCATATGGTTAGCACCGCTATTGCCGTTGAAAAGAATTAAGGTGTGCCGTGGGCGGCCGGCGGCTCTTAGGTTAGCAGTGAAACTAAATAAAGGTGACTTTATTCTCGTTATCATTTGTTGAACTGTGGCAGCAGTGTTTGCAACAATGTATAACATTGCTACAAACATTGTTGCAAACACTGATGCCATACAAAGCTAAAGGCTTGTGCACAACTCTTTAACTCCTATGAGTCTAACTAGATTTACTAATTTAAATGGACATGAAAACCAAACAATTTTCTTCCATGATTCAGAGAGAGCATTCAATTTTAAACAACTTTCTAATTTACTCCTGTTATGAAATGTTCTTTGTTCTTTTGCTATCGTTTGTTGATAAGCAGGAATGTGAGCTTAGGCGCATGCACAGTCTAGAGCACTATATGGCAGCAGTTTTGCAAGAGCACTAGATAGCAGAACTATCTCCTGCCATGTAGTGCTTCAAACAAAGAATAACATGGGATCAAAGCTAATTTGAAAATAGAAGTAAATTGGAAATGTATTAAAATTGTATTCTCTGAGTCACAAAAGAATATCTTTGGGTTTCAAATTCCTTTAATTGCGAGCTCGGTCTAAACCATTAAAGTTAATTTTGACTTCACTGTCCTTGTAAATGGGATATTAAACACTTTGAGATGGTAATATAAAATGATAAATCTTATATATAAAACACACTCTGCAATATACATTTGTATTATTTATTTTGTCCATTTTCCTGTAATTCCACTCTGAAAGTGTGAGCATTTCAATTCCTGTTAGAAATGGAAATGCAGAACACTGTTATATTCCACACAGCCATTGGCTGCACACTCTAGTGACCTATTTATAACTGTCCCTAATTGGCCACAGCAGAGAAGGTAACCTAAGTTACAAGATGGCAGCTCCCATTGTTTTATAGACACTAAAACTTTATACTTGTTTTGTCACTATTTAAACAGTTAATGAAACTCAAAAAAAAAAAAATACATCTAGATGTTATTCTAAGACTTATATATTTTTAATGCATTGTTCTATCTAGCATTTATTTAGTGGCAGTGTTTAATGTCCCTTTAAGTGCACCATTTTAGAATAAGCCCATTTCTACATCTTCTGACTCTCAAATTTGGAAATCCAAAGGAACTTAAACATTCTTGAGTAGCACAACACCTTCCTTTATTCATTCCTTATGATTTTCATCTGTGTATGGACCATGGGGGAGAGAAATAGTCTGCAAAAGGAGAATAGTCTTTCCCCATCCGTAATACGTCAAACACTTTTTGTACAATTCATTTTTGCCCCTAAGGCCTAACTTTACTCAACTGTTTTGATATTTTCTGCATTGATTCTGTCACTCAAGTTCATTTTCAGGCAATCTTGTCCATTTTGGACTGTATTTGAATTTAAAAACCAAATAAAGAGCTAAAGGATTCGCTTTGCAAGGAAAACTGATTGATTGGAATGGAGCCCTCAGTTCCCCGTTGGCAACTCAAAAATATAATGCTCCTATTGTTTCAGTATTCTATATAGAGATTCCCATAGCATAACATCAAGAGGACGTACGACTCGCTGACAGATGAATGTCTTAACTTAATTACTTATCACAGCCAAGAAAAACAGTTTGTCCTGTAACACAGTGAACATTTTGTCAGTTATTCAAGGTCAGATTCAACTTTCCTTCGCAAAAAATCTTCAGGAACATTAAAAAAAAAAAAAAAGCAAAAAAATTAAATTAAGCACAGAATTTTCAGTGCCGCGCTCTAGCAATAACAGAACATTCTGCAACACTTTATGACATAGAAGTCAGGAAATAAAGAGATGTATTAATTTATTTTCTAAATCTGTGCTTATAACAAAGCTATAAACTCTGTATTACTTTTTTTGGATAAATCTGTTAACGCAACTATATTGACACTCAATAAAGAGTTATTTTCCATCTAAATGATTACAAACCCCATCATCCTCAAATCTCAATCAAAGGAATTCCAGTTTCACAGTTTGTGAGACCTAGAAGACATTGGGGCCGAATTATCAAGCTACGAATTATCAAGCCTTCAGGCTCGTCGGAAACAGCAGTTATGAAGCAGCGGTCTTAAGACCGCTCCTCCATAACTGTTTGGCCTGCTCTGAGGCTGCGAACATTCTGGTGAACTGCTTGTGCAATGATAAATGCTGACAGTGTATGCTGTCGGCATTCATCGATGTCTGTCGGACATGATCCAATGAGAGGATCATGTCGGACAGACGGATGATAAATCGGCCCCATTATACTAGTAATCAGGAATTCTTAAAAGAATCAAAATGATTGACTCAAAGGTTTAAGGAACGAGGATCTTCCAATAAAACTATCAAATTGGGTTTCCAGAGAGTTAGCAATCTCAGTCAAACTGAAGTACTGTACCGTACCTCAACATGTAAAAGAGAATTGGATAAAAAAAAAAAAAAAAAGATAGATTTATTACCCAATACAGTGAGGAATGGTTTGATCTTCAAAGTATATTTAAAAAAAAACACTGGCCGATTTTACAGACTAATAAAGATTTGTATAAAGCTTTAGGACAATACCCCCTCATGACAGTAAGCAAGAAGGGCCCCCAATCTAGGTGATAATCTGGTACATAGTTTTTTTTTTTACCAAGCCACCACCAACCTTAAATTGGTTACAACGGTCTGTCAATGAACCAGGGTATTATCCATGCAAGTGTTGCAAAGCCTGCACCTATATACAGAAAGCTAGATATTTTGTTACTAGAACAGAATGTACATATCAGATTTCGGCAAAAAAAACCTGTAGAATGGAGAGATTAATTTATCTTGCTAAATGCAGATGTTCTCTTTTCTACGTAGGTAAAACAACAAGGGCACAATGAGATCGGACGTTAGAACATGTTTATGATATAAAATGGAGCTTGAGGGCCCATGTTTCTGGCGAGTCTTCAGACTCACCAAAAACAGCTGCTCCATAACCCTGTCCGCCTGCTTTGAGTACGATCGGGTTGATTGACACCTCCCTCTGTATTGCTCTCCGCATTCAGCGATGTCTGTCGGACCTGATCCGCACTGTCGGATCAGGTCCGACAGACATTTGATCATTCGCCTCATAGGACACAGAAGAGAAAACATCCAGTATTGTGCAACATTTTAAGAAATTCCATAACTCCTCCCCAGAACTTTCACTTTGATATGGATTGAAAAAGTTAAAATAGGGATTAGAGGTGGAAATCTAGACAAAATCCTTCTACAACACGAAAGTTGCTGGATATTTAATCTAGACACCTTAGCCCCAAGGGGTCTAAATGAAGAACTATTGTTTACCCCATTTCTATATGATCTATTTTGACTGAACAAGAAACAGTTTATATAAATATATGCATTGCCATATTGTCTGCAAAGGTGTTATTTTATAATTGTTTGGTCTCTGCGTATGCTGCAGATGTTTTTGTTATACTTTATTCTTTGTATCAACATTTCTATATAAAGTACAAAAAGCAAGGGGGACAAAGGACATCCCTGGCGTGTGCCATTGTGAATTAGAAAGAGATCTGACAGATCTCCATTAGCTCTGACATGTGCATAAGGCCTCTCATATAACTTAAACACGCGAGTTAGGCATTTATGGCTAAAACCAAAATATGACACGGAAGCTGAAAGAAACTTCCAATCCACTGTGTCAAAAGATTTTTCAGCATCAAGCGATGTTATCAAAAATTGATCATCAGTAGCTCTTGGGCTGGTCAGCTTTTGCAACATTGTAATGTTGTTACCTATGGTTTCCCTTCCCGGGACAAACCCTGATTGGTCTTTATGGATAAGAGATGGTAAGTACTTGTTGAGCGTATTAGTTAGAATCTTGGCATAGATCTTGATGTCCACATAAAGATATTGATCTAAAGTTCTGAGGACAGTCAAGCATTTTGCCTAGTTTAGATAGTACCGCAAAATGGGCTTCTAGCCTATCTGGTGTAAAAAAACAGCTCCCACATCAAAAGAGTTGAAAAGCCAACTGGGTTGAAAGTATAACTCTAAAAAGGGAATTATTATCTAGCAGTAATTCCATTTAGACAGGCTTTACTGTTTGCTAGGTTTTTAATGATTGTCAATTTCCAATTGATTATAGGAGAATCACGTTGTTCCCTGTCTTCTGCTTTAAAAGCTACCAATAGCTGCAAACATAAGTATAATAGTTTTAGTTGATACAAAAATATACCATTTAATACATCTGTAGCAGTAACTTGTGGTTAGGGCCCGGCTTAAGGGTTTCATGCACCTTAGGCGAGAAAAAGGCAGTGATGAAGTGTGGGTGACCCACGCAAAATGCATATGCATAGCTGAGGATATTTCCAGCCCCCATTTCAGTATTGTCATACTGTACTGGCCCCTATTTAAGAAAGTCTGATGGACCTGATCCGACACTGCGGATCAGGTCCGCCAGACCTCACTGAATACGGCGAGCAATACGCTTGCCGTATTCAGCATTGCACCAGCAGCTCACAAGAGCTGCTGGTGCAATGCCGCCCGCTGCAGACTCGCGGCCAATGGGCCGCCAGCAGGGGGTGTCAATCAAACCGATCGTACTCGATCGGGTTGATTTCCGGAGATGTTTGTCCGCCTGCTCAAAGCAGGTGGACAGGTTATGGAGCAGTGGTTTTTGTGACCGCTGCTTCATAACTGCTATTTCTGGCGAGCCTACAGGCTCGCCAGAAACACGGGGCATCAAGCTCCATTCGGAGCTTGATAGATAGGCCCCACTGTCTTTATCAAGATTTATTATAAATAGAAGTTTTATTGAAGAAACCTTGTTTTGCACTAGTTTATTGGCTACCCAAGCTGACAACAAAAAGTGTGGAAAACTTCTGTATTTGGAGACTAAAAATGTGCACCCCAATTTTAGTCCGTACCATCCGCCTATCTAACCACCACCCACTGTGCATGACTAAACAGACTATTTCTTGTGTAGGAGCACTTATTCCAGTTATTTTAGTTTATTGGCCTGGAAAATAGAGATTAAAAATGACAAACTGGCTTGTGGCATATGTTATAAATTTATGTATTCCAAAAGCGATCATCTAAGGTCTATACATTAGGAACATTTGATTGATGCCAGGACCTTTTTGCCATAGGAAACCGCCAAGGTGAGCCTTATGGTCAGGCCAGCTCTATTTTTGTCTTTGGACATTTTTGTTTGTCCATGAAAGTATTCTTTTCTATTTTTTTGCTATCTAAAAAGGGCATGTTAGAATTTATTACATTTATTTGTAAAATATATGCTACTATTTCTGTGTATACTATTGTTAAGCTTTTGACGTGTCACTATTCACCAAAAATAGTTTTATTATTTAGCTAAAGAGATTGCCATGGACCAGTAACTGAACCTTCTTGGTATTTGTATTGTTAAAAAAGAAACAAAAATACCAGTCATGTTACAATAAAATAATTTATAGCACTGTTGTCTGGTTAGCTTGATTCCTTTTGAGCATATTTCTAAAATAAATGACAGAACATGAATAATTATTTTAAATAATATTTAGAAGATGGAACAGGAAGAGAACTATTGTATAAAATAATAATCCAAGGAAGGGCTTTGTGCATAGAACTCGCTGAGATGCAGCTCCTCAGGGATCCAATCAAAACGCAAGCCAGGGGTATGCTGTAATGTGCTTCTCAGTTAGGACATCTAGTTAAGTAGTTAAGCACAGAACATATTCTTGGCCCAAAGTCAAGGCCCCATGCAAAGGTATTGTAGAGCGATTTGGCATTTCACAAATGTACTATCCACTTGTCTTCTTTGTCTGCCTTTTTTCTTCACTTTACACAATACATCATTGTTGATTCAGATTTTCCTTACTGAATTTTGTGTGTGACAGATTTTCATGGATTTCATGTATTTTTATTATTTATTTTGTTGTGACTACCAATAGCAGTGTTTCTTTCAATAGATGTGTACTCCCTTCTATGACTGGTTTTGATGTGCAGATATACTGCGCATGCTCAGTCACAGCAACAAATTAGCCTGCACACCAAAGTAAACATTGGATCGTGATGCGATTTCCGGTTTACAAATTGCGAGCAGTGTGCTAATTTCTTTGTTGAAACAAGAATCTAATCCCCCTTGTGATAAAGAAGCAGACAATTTATATTTGGCAGCATTATATTTATATTTGGCAGCATTATATTTATATTTGGCAGAATTATATTTTTATTTACTAAATGCGAAGGACAGACATCATTTTAAAAATGTAAACTTTAATATAAATGCTACATATACTTTTGTATATAAAGGGGGGGATGATTAAATATAGTTCATGAAAAAGCTAAAGGGGCAGGTGTTAACCTTTTTGGAGATTGGACTGCTTGCTCCAAACTCCTCAACAGTGTGGCATTGGGGAAGGCCAGTTAAAGGGACACTGAACCCAATTTTTTTTATTTTATGATTCAGATAGAGCATGCCATTTTAAGCAACTTTCTAATTTATTCCCATTATCAAATTTTCTTCATTCTCTTGGTATCTTTATTTGAAATGCAAGAATGTAAGTTTAGATGCCGGCCCATTTTTGGTGAACAACCTGGGTTGTTCTTGCTGATTGGTGGATAAATTCATCCACCAATAAAAAAGTGCTATCCAGAGTCCTGAAACAAAAAAAAAAAGCTTAGATACCTTCTTTTTCAAATAAAAATAGCAAGAGAACGAAGAAAAATTGATAATAGGAGTAAATTACAAAGTTGCTTAAAATTGCATGCTCTATCTGAATCACAAAAGAAAAAAAATTGGGTTGTGTCCCTTTAAAGGGTCAGTCTAGTCAAAATTAAACTTTCATGATTCAGATAGGGCATGCAATTGTAAACAACTTTCCAATTTACTTCTATTATCTAATTTGCTCAATTCTTTAGATATCCTTTGTTGAAGAAATAGCAATGCACATGTGTGAGCCAATCACACAAGGCCTTTATGTGCAGCAACCAATCAGCAGCTACTGAGCATATCTAGATATGCTTTTCAGCAAGTGATATCAAGAGAATGAAGCACATTAGATAATATAAGTAAATTAGAAAGTTGTTTAAAATGAGATGCTCTTTCTAAATCACGAAAGAAAAAAATTGGGTTTAATGTCCCTTTAAGATGGCGGGAACAATTGTGGGGTGGGGGAGGGAAGAGAACTGTTTGGGAGGGATCAGGGGGTGGGATGTGTCAGGTGGGAGGCTGATCTCTAAAATTAACCCTGCAAGCTCCCTACAAGCTACCTAATTTAACCCCTTCACTGCTGGGCATAATTCACATGTGGTGCGCAGCAGCATTTAGCGGCCTTCTAATTACCAAAAAGCAACGCCAAAGCCATATAAGTCTGCTATTTCTGAACAAAGGGGATCCCAGAGAAGCTTTTACAACAATTTCTGCCATAATAGCACAAGCTGTTTGTAAATAATTTCAGTAAGAAACCTAAAATTGTGAAAAATGTAAAGTTTTTTTTTTTATTTGCTCGCATTTGGCGGTGAAATGGTGGCATAAAATATACCAAAATGGGCCTAGATAAATACTTGGGGTTGTCTACTACACTACACTAAAGCTAAAATTAACCCTACAAGCTCCCTACAAGCTCCCTAATTAACCCCTTCACTCCTGGGCATAAAACACGTGTGGTGCGCAGCGGCATTTAGCGGCCTTCTAATTACCAAAAAGCAACCACAAAGCCATATAAGTCTGTTATTTCTGAAAAAGGGGATCCCAGAGAAGCATTTCAGGGTCGGCTCCAGAACAAATTAAATGGGGGGGGGCATTTTTTTTCCACGAGGGGGCACGCATTTACAAAGCATGTATGAGAGTCAAAATAAGAGCAGACCTATATATTCTGCAGGAAAGTGTAGCTGCTGGCTGGTTTATCCCCCACTATTAACATTTGGAGAATATGTGCTAAATCACTAGGTAAAAGAATGAAGTCTAAATCATATACACTAACACCTCTAGAACTGATGATACACACATACACTGACACCTCTAGGACTGAGGATACACACATACACTGACACCTCTAGGACTGAGGATACACACATACACTGACACCTCTAGGACTGAGGATACACACATACACAGACACCTCTAGGACTGAGGATACACACATACACTGACACCTCTAGGACTGAGGATACACACATACACTAATACCTCTAGGACTTAGGATACACACATACACTGACACCTCTAGGATTGAGGATACACACATACACTAACACCTCTAGGACTGAGGATACACACGTACACTGACACCTCTAGGATTGAGGATACACACATACACTATCACCTCTAGAACTGATAATACACACATACACTGACACCTCTAGGACTGAGGATACACACATACACTAACACCTCTAGAACTGAGGATACACACATACACTGACACCTCTAGGACTGAGGATACACACATACACTGACACCTCTAGGACTGAGGATACACACATATACTAATACCTCTAGGACTTAGGATACACACATACACTGACACCTCTAGGACTGAGGATACACACATACACTAACACCTCTAGAACTGATGATACACACATACACTGACACCTCTAGGACTGAGGATACACACATACACTGACACCTCTAGGACTGAGGATACACACATACACTAATACCTCTAGGACTGAGGATACACACATACACTGACACCTCTAGAACTGATGATACAAACATACACTGACACCTCTAGGACTGAGGATACACACATACACTGACACCTCTAGGACTGAGGATACACACATACACTGACACCTCTTGGTTTGAGGATACACACATACACTAACACCTCTAGAACTGATGATACACACATACATTAACACCTCTAGGTCTAGGACTGAGGATACTCACATACACTGACACATCTAGGATTGAGGATACACACATACATACAGGGTCAACATGATCTAATACAGAGAGAAACATATGTCTTAGTACAGAGCAGACTTTATATTTATCACATGGTAGGTTAGGTATATATTAATCACAACTGTGGGAAGATGACTTTGCTCTATATATGAAAGTAGATCCCCATGTGGTGTTTGCTGCAATTTTTTTTTCACAGACTGATTCAAGATGGTGTTTAATATTACAACATTGGATCAGTCTGTGAATAAAATGTGCAGCAAACACCACATGGGGATCTACTATCATATATAGAGCAAAGTCATCTTCCCACAGTTGCCCAGGCCCAGCCCAGCATTAGTAATGTATATGCCTACAGGGTCAACATGATCTAATACAGAGAGAGCCAGATATCTTAGTACAGAGCACTGAGAGCAGACTTTATATTTATCACATGGTAGGTTAGGTATATATTAATCACAACTGTGGGAAGATGACTTTGCTCTATATATGAAAGTAGATCCTCCCCATGTGGTGTTTGCTGCACATTTTTTTCACAGACTGATTCAAGATGGTGTTTAATATTACAACATTGGATCAGTCTGTGAATAAAATGTGCAGCAAACACCACATGGGGATCTACTATCATATATAGAGCAAAGTCATCTTCCCACAGTTGCCCAGCCCACTAGCCCAGCATAATGTATATGTCAAATTAATACCTGATGGCTGGTGTGAACACAGTATGTGTGATGGAGGAATGGAGGATCAGGATGTAGTACAAGTACATACACTTGTAAAGTGCATCGTGCGTGCCACTGCGTCCCTCCCCTGCATCATCACGACGAGTCATCATGATCACTCACATGGATTGAATTTGTGACAGTCAGTGTGCTGCTGTGCCTGCCTGGCCAGACTGCCAGTAGTCCCGACTCTCGACTTCCCGCGCAGCGGCGCACGCTATGATAGGCGGAGCTTAGAGACTGGTGTGGTGTCATCGTGATCGGGCACAAAAATAAATTAAACATAACATTAATTGTTTGTTGCAGCAGTGCCAGTGGGGCGGGGTGAGGGGGCACAGCATTCCATTTGGGCGGGCATTGCCCCCCAAAGCCCCCCCTTGGAGCCGACCCTGAAGCATTTACAACCATTTGTGCCATAATTGCAGAAGCTGTTTGTAAATAATTTCAGCGGGAAACCTAAAGTTTGTCACAAAATTTGTGAAAAAGTGAACTTTTTTTTTTTTATCGCATTTGACGGTGAAATGGTGGCATGAAATATACCAAAATGGGCCTAGATCAATACTTTGGGATGTCTTCTAAAACAAAATATATACATGTCAAGGGATATTCAGGTATTCCTGACAGATATCAGGGTTCCAAAGTAACTATCACTAATTTTGAAAAAAAGTGGTTTGGAAATAGCAAAGTGCTACTTATATTTATTGCCCCATAAATTGCAAAAAAAGGAAAGAACATGTAAACATTGGATATTTCTAAACTCAGGACAAAATGTAGAAACTATTTAGCATGGGTGTTTTTTGGTGGTTGTAGATGTGTAACAGATTTTGGGGATCAAAGTTAGAAAAACATAATTTATTCTTACCTGATAAATTTATTTCTCTTGTAGTGTATCCAGTCCACGGATCATCCATTACTTATGGGATATTCTCCTTCCCAACAGGAAGTTGCAAGAGGATCACCCACAGCAGAGCTGCTATATAGCTCCTCCCCTCACTGCTATATCCAGTCATTCGACCGAAACAAGACGAGAAAGGAGAAACCATAGGGTGCAGTGGTGACTGTAGTTTAATTAAAATTTAGACCTGCCTTAAAAGGACAGGGCGGGCCGTGGACTGGATACACTACAAGAGAAATAAATTTATCAGGTAAGAATAAATTATGTTTTCTCTTGTTAAGTGTATCCAGTCGACGGATCATCCATTACTTATGGGATACCAATACCAAAGCTAAAGTACACGGATGATGGGAGGGACAAGGCAGGATTAAACGGAAGGAACCACTGCCTGAAGAACCTTTCTCCCAAAAACAGCCTCCGAAGAAGCAAAAGTATCAAATTTGTAAAATTTTGAAAAGGTGTGAAGCGAAGACCAAGTCGCAGCCTTGCAAATCTGTTCAACAGAGGCCTCATTTTTAAAGGCCCAGGTGGAAGCCACAGCTCCAGTAGAATGAGCTGTAATCCTTTCAGGGGGCTGCTGTCCAGCAGTCTCATAGGCTAAGCGAATTATGCTCCGAAGCCAAAAGGAAAGAGAAGTTGCCGAAGCTTTTTGACCTCTCCTCTGTCCATAGTAAATGACAAACAGGGAAGATGTTTGGCGAAAATCTTTAGTAGCTTGTAAGTAAAACTTCAAGGCACGGACTACGTCCAGATTATGTAAAAGACGTTCCTTCTTTGAAGAAGGATTAGGACACAATGATGGAACAACAATCTCTTGATTGATATTCTTGTTAGAAACCACCTTAGGTAAAAACCCAGGTTTGGTACGCAGAACTACCTTATGTGCATGAAAAATCAGATAAGGAGAATCACATTGTAAGGCAGATAGCTCAGAGACTCTTCGAGCCGAGGAAATAGCCATCAAAAACAGAACTTTCCAAGATAAAAGTTTAATATCAATGCAATGAAGGGGTTCAAACGGAACTCCTTGAAGAACTTTAAGAACCAAGTTTAAGCTCCACGGGGGAGCAACAGGTTTAAACACAGGCTTAATTCTAACCAAAGCCTGACAAAATGCCTGGACGTCTAGAACCTCTGCCAGACGCTTGTGCAAAAGAATAGACAGAGCAGAAATCTGTCCTTTTAAAGAACTAGCTGATAATCCTTTGTCCAAACCCTCTTGGAGAAAGGACAATATCCTAGGAATCCTAACCTTACTCCATGAGTAATTCTTGGATTCACACCAATAAAGATATTTACGCCATATCTTATGGTAGATTTTCCTGGTGACAGGCTTTCGTGCCTGTATTAAGGTATCAATGACTGACTCGGAGAAGCCACGCCTTGATAGAATCAAGCGTTCAATCTCCATGCAGTCAGTCTCAGAGAAATTAGATTTGGATGATTGAAAGGACCTTGTATTAGAAGGTCCTGCCTCAGAGGCAGAGTCCATGGTGGAAAGGATGACATGTCCACTAGGTCTGCATACCAGGTCCTGCGTGGCCACGCAGGCGCTATCAGAATCACCGATGCTCTCTCCTGCTTGATTTTGGCAATCAGTCGAGGGAGCAGAGGAAACGGTGGAAACACATAAGCCAGGTTGAAGAACCAAGGAGCTGCTAGAGCATCTATCAGCGTCGCTCCCGGGTCCCTGGACCTGGATCCGTAACAAGGAAGCTTGGCATTCTGGCGAGACGCCATGAGATCCAGTTCTGGTTTGCCCCAACGATGGATCAGTTGAGCAAACACCTCCGGATGGAGTTCCCACTCCCCCGGATGAAAAGTCTGACGACTTAGAAAATCCGCCTCCCAGTTCTCTACACCTGGGATGTGGATCGCTGATAGGTGGCAAGAGTGAAACTCTGCCCAGCGAATTATCTTTGAGACTTCTAACATCGCTAGGGAACTCCTGGTTCCCCCTTGATGGTTGATGTAAGCCACAGTCGTGATGTTGTCCGACTGAAATCTGATGAACCTCAGGGTTGCTAACTGAGGCCAAGCTAGAAGAGCATTGAATATTGCTCTTAACTCCAGAATATTTATTGGGAGGAGTTTCTCCTCCTGAGTCCACGATCCCTGAGCCTTCAGACTGCGCCCCAACCTAGAAGGCTGGCATCTGTTGTTACAATCGTCCAATCTGGCCTGCGAAAGGTCATACCCTTGAACAGATGGACCCGAGAGCGCCACCAGAGAAGAGAATCTCTAGACTCTTGATCCAGATTTAGTAGAGGGGACAAATCTGAGTAATCCCCATTCCACTGACTTAGCATGCATAATTGCAGCGGTCTGAGATGCAGGCGCGCAAATGGCACTATGTCCATTGCCGCTACCATTAAGCCGATTACTTCCATGCACTGAGCCACTGACGGACGTGGAATGGAATGAAGGACATGGCAAGCATTTAGAAGTTTTGATAACCTGGACTCCGTCAGGTAAATTTTCATCTCTACAGAATCTATAAGAGTCCCTAGGAAGGTGACTCTTGTGGGTGGGGATAGAGAACTCTTTTCCACGTTCACTTTCCACCCATGCGACCTCAGAAATGCCAGAACTATCTCTGTATGAGACTTGGCAATTTGAAAGCTTGACGCCTGTATCAGGATGTCGTCTAGATACGGAGCCACCGCTATGCCTCGCGGTCTTAGAACCGCCAGAAGTGAGCCCAGAACCTTTGTAAAAATTCTTGGGGCTGTGGCCAACCCGAAAGGAAGAGCTACAAATTGGTAATGCCTGTCTAGAAAGGCAAACCTTAGGAACCGATGATGATCTTTGTGAATCGGTATGTGAAGGTAGGCATCCTTTAAGTCCACTGTGGTCATGTACTGACCCTCTTGGATCATGGGTAGGATGGTCCGAATAGTTTCCATTTTGAATGATGGAACTCTGAGGAATTTGTTTAAGATCTTTAGATCCAAGATTGGTCTGAAGGTTCCCTCTTTCTTGGGAACCGCAAACAGATTTGAATAAAACCCCTGTCCCTGTGCCATCCGCGGAACTGGATGGATCACTTCCATTACTAGGAGGTCTTGCACACAGCTTAGGAATGCCTCTTTCTTTATCTGGTTTGCTGATAACCTTGAAAGATGAAATCTCCCTTGTGGAGGAGAAGCTTTGAAGTCCAGAAGATATCCCTGAGATATGATCTCCAACGCCCAGGGATCCTGAACATCTCTTGCCCACCCCTGGGCGAAGAGAGAAAGTCTGCCCCCCACTAGATCCGTTTCCGGATAGGGGGCCGTTCCTTCATGCTGTCTTGGGGGCAGCAGCAGGTTTTCTGGCCTGCTTGCCCTTGTTCCAGGCCTGGTTAGGTTTCCAGGCCTGTCTGGAATGAGCAACAGTTCCCTCTTGTTTTGAAGCGGAGGAAGTTGATGCTGCTCCTGCCTTGAAATTTCTAAAGGCACGAAAATTAGACTGTTTGGCCTTTGCTTTGGCCCTGTCCTGAGGAAGGGTATGACCCTTGCCTCCAGTAATGTCAGCAATAATTTCCTTCAAGCCAGGCCCGAATAAGGTCTGCCCCTTGAAAGGAATGTTGAGTAACTTAGACTTTGAAGTCACGTCAGCTGACCAGGATTTAAGCCATAGCGCCCTACGCACTTGGATGGCGAATCCGGAATTCTTAGCCGTTAGTTTAGTCAAATGAACAATGGCATCAGAAACAAATGAGTTAGCTAGCTTAAGCGTTCTAAGCTTGTTAATAATTTCCTCCAATGGAGCTGTATGGATGGCCTCTTACAGGGCCTCAAACCAGAATGCCGCTGCAGCAGTGACAGGCACAATGCATGCAAGGGGCTGCAAAATAAAACCTTGTTGAATAAACATTTTCTTAAGGTAACCCTCCAATTTTTTATCCATTGGATCTGTAAAAGCACAACTGTCCTCAACCGGGATAGTGGTACGCTTTGCTAAAGTAGAAACTGCTCCCTCCACCTTAGGGACCGTCTGCCATAAGTCCTGTGTAGTGGCGTCTATTGGAAACATTTTTCTAAATATAGGAGGTGGGGAAAAGGGCACACCGGTTCTATCCCACTCCTTACTAATAATTTCTGTAAGCCTTTTAGGTATAGGAAAAACGTCAGTACACACCGGCCCCGCATAGTATCTATCCAGCCTACACAATTTCTCTGTAAGTGCAACTGTGTTACAGTCATTCAGAGCAGCTAATACCTCCCCAAGCAATACACGGAGGTTCTCAAGCTTAAATTTAAAATGAGAAATCTCTTAATCAGGTTTCCCCGAGTCAGAGATGTCACCCACAGAATGAAGCTCTCCGTCCTCATGTTCTGCATACTGTGACGCAGTATCAGACATGGCTCTTACAGCATTTGCGCGCTCTGTATCTCTCCTAACCCCAGAGCTATCGTGCTTGCCTCTTAATTCAGGCAATCTAGATAATACCTCTGACAGGGTATTATTCATGATTGCAGCCATGTCCTGCAAGGTAATCACTATGGGCGTCCCTGATGTAATTGGCGCCATATTAGCGTGCGTCCCCTGAGCGGGAGGCGAAGGGTCTGACACGTGGGGAAAGTTAGTCGGCATAACTTCCCCCTCGATAGAACCCTCTGGTGATAATTCTTTTATAGATAAAGACTGATCTTAGTACACATTCTCCTATGGGGCTCCACCATGGCTTTCAAACATAATGAACAAGTAGGTTCCTCTGTATCAGACATGTTTAAACAGACTAGCAATGAGACTAGCAAGCTTGGAAAACACTTAAAACAAATTTACAAGCAATATAAAAAACATTACTGCGCCTTTAAGAAACACAAATTTTGTCAAAATTTGAAATAACAGTAAAAAAAGGCAGTTACACTAACAAAATTTTTACAGTGTATGTAACAAGTTAGCAGAGCATTGCACCCACTTGCAAATGGATGATTAACCCCTTAATACCAAAAACGGAATACCAATGACAAAAACGTTTTTTAAACAGTCACAACTGCCACAGCTCTACTGTGGCTTGTTACCTCCATCAATACGACTTTTGGAGCCTTTTGAGCCCTCCAGAGAAGTCCTGGAACATGCAGGAAGAAGCTGGATGTCTGTGTCTGTAATTTTTGCTGCACAAAAAACGCTAAAATAGGCCCCTCCCACTCATATTACAACAGTGGAAAGCCTCCAGGAACTGTTTCTAGGCAAAATTCAAGCCAGCCATGTGGAAAAAACTAGGCCCCAATAAGTTTTATCACCAAACATATATAAAAAACGATTAAACATGCCAGCAAACGTTTTAAAAACATAATTTATGCTTACCTGATAAATTTATTTCTCTTGTAGTGTAGTCAGTCCACGGGTCATCCATTACTTATGGAATATATCTCTTCCTAACAGGAAGCTGCAAGAGGATCACCCAAGCAGAGCTGCTATATAGCTCCTCCCCTCACATGTCATATTCAGTCATTCGACCAAAACCAGACGAGAAAGGAGAAACCATAGGGTGCAGTGGTGACTGGAGTTTAATTAAAATTTAGATCTGCCTTAAAGACAGGGCGGGCCGTGGACTGACTACACTACAAGAGAAATAAATTTATCAGGTAAGCATAAATTATGTTTTCTCTTGTTAAGTGTAGTCAGTCCACGGGTCATCCATTACTTATGGAATACCAATACCAAAGCTAAAGTACACGGATGAAGGGAGGGACAAGGCAGGAACATTAAACAGAAGGAACCACTGCCTGAAGTACCTTTCTCCCAAAAATAGCCTCCGAAGAAGCAAAAGTGTCAAATTTGTAAAATTTAGAAAAAACATAATTTATGCTTACCTGATAAATTCCTTTCTTCTGTAGTGTGATCAGTCCACGGGTCATCATTACTTCTGGGATATTACTCCTCCCCAACAGGAAGTGCAAGAGGATTCACCCAGCAGAGCTGCATATAGCTCCTCCCCTCTACGTCACTCCCAGTCATTCGACCAAGGACCAACGAGAAAGGAAAAGCCAAGGGTGAAGTGGTGACTGGAGTATAAATTAAAAAATATTTACCTGCCTTAAAAACAGGGCGGGCCGTGGACTGATCACACTACAGAAGAAAGGAATTTATCAGGTAAGCATAAATTATGTTTTCTTCTGTTAAGTGTGATCAGTCCACGGGTCATCATTACTTCTGGGATACCAATACCAAAGCAAAAGTACACGGATGACGGGAGGGATAGGCAGGCTCTTTATACAGAAGGAACCACTGCCTGAAGAACCTTTCTCCCAAAAATAGCCTCCGATGAAGCAAAAGTGTCAAATTTGTAAAATTTGGAAAAAGTATGAAGCGAAGACCAAGTTGCAGCCTTGCAAATCTGTTCAACAGAGGCCTCATTCTTGAAGGCCCAAGTGGAAGCCACAGCTCTAGTAGAATGAGCTGTAATTCTTTCAGGAGGCTGCTGTCCAGCAGTCTCATAAGCTAAACGAATTATGCTACGAAGCCAAAAAGAAAGAGAGGTAGCGGAAGCTTTTTGACCTCTCCTCTGCCCAGAGTAAATGACAAACAGAGAAGACGTTTGTCGAAATTCCTTAGTTGCCTGTAAGTAAAATTTTAGAGCACGGACTACATCCAGGTTGTGCAGTAGACGTTCCTTCTTTGAAGAAGGATTTGGGCATAAAGAAGGAACAACAATCTCTTGATTGATATTCCTGTTAGTAACTACCTTAGGTAAGAACCCAGGTTTAGTACGCAGGACTACCTTATCCGAATGAAAAATCAAATAAGGAGAATCACAATGTAAGGCTGATAATTCAGAGACTCTTCGAGCCGAGGAAATAGCCATTAAAAATAGAACTTTCCAAGATAACAACTTTATATCAATGGAATGAAGGGGTTCAAACGGAACGCCCTGTAAAACATTAAGAACAAGGTTTAAACTCCATGGTGGAGCAACAGTTTTAAACACAGGCTTAATCCTGGCCAAAGCCTGACAAAAATCCTGGACGTCAGGAACTTCTGACAGACGTTTGTGTAACAGAATGGACAGAGCTGAGATCTGTCCCTTTAAAGAACTAGCAGATAAACCCTTTTCTAAACCTTCTTGTAGAAAAGACAATATCCTAGGAATCCTAACCTTACTCCAAGAGTAACCTTTGGATTCGCACCAATATAGGTATTTACGCCATATCTTATGGTAAATCTTTCTGGTAACAGGTTTCCTAGCCTGTATTAAGGTATCAATAACTGACTCAGAAAACCCACGTCTTGATAAAATCAAGCGTTCAATTTCCAAGCAGTCAGCTTCAGAGAAGTTAGATTTTGATGTTTGAAGGGACCCTGTATCAGAAGGTCCTGATTCAGAGGTAGAGACCAAGGTGGACAGGATGACATGTCCACCAGGTCTGCATACCAAGTCCTGCGTGGCCACGCAGGTGCTATTAGAATCACTGATGCTCTCTCTTGTTTGATTCTGGCAATCAATCGAGGAAGCAACGGGAAGGGTGGAAACACGTAAGCCATCCTGAAGTCCCAAGGTGCTGTCAGAGCATCTATCAGGACTGCTCCTGGATCCCTGGATCTGGACCCGTAACGAGGAAGCTTGGCGTTCTGTCGAGACGCCATGAGATCTATCTCTGGTTTGCCCCAACGTCGAAGTATTTGGGCAAAGACCTCCGGATGAAGTTCCCACTCCCCCGGATGAAAAGTCTGACGACTTAAGAAATCCGCCTCCCAGTTCTCCACTCCCGGGATGTGGATTGCTGACAGGTGGCAAGAGTGAGACTCTGCCCAGCGAATTATCTTTGATACTTCCATCATAGCTAGGGAGCTTCTTGTCCCTCCCTGATGGTTGATGTAAGCTACAGTCGTGATGTTGTCCGACTGAAACCTGATGAACCCCCGAGTTGTCAACTGGGGCCAAGCCAGGAGGGCATTGAGAACTGCTCTCAATTCCAGAATGTTTATTGACAGGAGACTCTCCTCCTGACTCCATTGTCCCTGAGCCTTCAGAGAATTCCAGACGGCACCCCAACCTAGAAGGCTGGCGTCTGTTGTTACAATTGTCCAGTCTGGTCTGCTGAATGGCATCCCCCTGGACAGATGTGGCCGAGAAAGCCACCATAGAAGAGAATTTCTGGTCTCTTGATCTAGATTCAGAGAAGGGGATAAGTCTGAGTAATCCCCATTCCACTGACTTAGCATGCACAGTTGCAGTGGTCTGAGGTGTAAGCGTGCAAAGGGTACTATGTCCATTGCCGCTACCATTAAGCCGATTACCTCCATGCATTGAGCCACTGACGGGTGTTGAATGGAATGAAGGGTGCGGCAAGCACTTTGAAGTCTTGTTAGCCTGTCCTCTGTCAGGTAAATCTTCATTTCTACAGAATCTATAAGAGTCCCCAGGAAGGGAACTCTTGTGAGTGGAACGAGTGAACTTTTCTTTTCGTTCACCTTCCATCCATGTGACCTTAGAAATGCCAGCACTAACTCTGTATGAGACTTGGCAGTTTGAAAGCTTGAAGCTTGTATCAGAATGTCGTCTAGGTATGGAGCTACCGAGATTCCCCGCGGTCTTAGTACCGCCAGAAGAGCACCCAGAACCTTTGTGAAGATTCTTGGAGCTGTAGCCAATCCGAATGGAAGAGCCACAAACTGGTAATGCCTGTCTAGGAAGGCAAACCTTAGGTACCGATAATGATCTTTGTGAATCGGTATGTGAAGGTAAGCATCTTTTAAATCTACAGTGGTCATGTACTGACCTTCTTGGATCATAGGTAAAATTGTCCGAATAGTCTCCATCTTGAACGATGGAACTCTTAGGAATTTGTTTAGGATCTTTAAGTCCAGGATTGGTCTGAAAGTTCCCTCTTTTTTGGGAACCACAAACAGATTTGAGTAAAACCCCTGTCCCTGTTCTGATCGTGGAACTGGATGGATTACTCCCATTAACAAGAGCTCTTGTACGCAGCGTAGAAACGCCTCTTTCTTTGTCTGGATTGTTGACAATCTTGACAGATGAAATCTCTCTCTTGGAGGAGAGTATTTGAAGTCCAGAAGGTATCCCTGAGATATTATCTCTAGCGCCCAGGGATCCTGAACATCTCTTGCCCAAGCCTGGGCGAAGAGAGAAAGTCTGCCCCCCACTAGATCCGATCCCGGATCGGGGGCCCTCAATTCATGCTGTTTTAGGGGCAGCAGCAGGTTTCCTAGTCTGCTTGCCCTTGTTCCAGGACTGGTTAGGTTTCCAGCCTTGTCTTTAGCGAGCAACAGCTCCTTCCTGTTTTGGTGCAGAGGAAGTTGATGCTGCTCCTGCTTTGAAATTACGAAAGGAACGAAAATTAGACTGTCTAGTCTTGGCTTTGGCTTTGTCCTGAGGCAGGGCATGGCCTTTACCTCCTGTAATGTCAGCGATAATCTCTTTCAACCCAGGCCCGAATAAGGTCTGCCCTTTGAAAGGTATATTAAGCAATTTAGACTTAGAAGTAACATCAGCTGACCAGGATTTTAGCCACAGCGCCCTGCGTGCCTGAATGGCGAATCCTGAATTCTTCGCCGTAAGTTTAGTAAGATGTACTACGGCCTCCGAAATGAATGAATTAGCTAGTTTAAGGACTCTAAGCCTGTCCGTAATGTCGTCCAGAGTAGCTGAACCAATGTTCTCTTCCAGAGACTCAATCCAGAATGCCGCTGCAGCCGTGATCGGCGCAATGCATGCAAGGGGTTGCAATATAAAACCTTGTTGAACAAACATTTTCTTAAGGTAACCCTCTAACTTTTTATCCATTGGATATGAAAAAGCACAGCTATCCTCCACCGGGATAGTGGTACGCTTAGCTAAGGTAGAAACTGCTCCCTCCACCTTAGGGACCGTTTGCCATAAGTCCCTTGTGGTGGCGTCTATTGGAAACATTTTTCTAAATATCGGAGGGGGTGAGAACGGCACACCGGGTCTATCCCACTCCTTAGTAACAATTTCAGTAAGTCTCTTAGGTATAGGAAAAACCTCAGTACTCGTCGGTACCGCAAAATATTTATCCAACCTACACATTTTCTCTGGTATTGCAACTGTGTTACAATCATTCAGAGCCGCTAACACCTCCCCTAGTAATACACGGAGGTTTTCCAGTTTAAATTTAAAATTTGAAATATCTGAATCCAGTCTGTTTGGATCAGAACCGTCACCCACAGAATGAAGTTCTCCGTCCTCATGTTCTGCCACCTGTGACGCAGTGTCTGACATGGCCCTAATATTATTAGCGCACTCTGTTCTCACCCCAGAGTGATCACGCTTACCTCTTAGTTCTGGTAATTTAGCCAAAACCTCAGTCATAACAGTAGCCATATCCTGTAATGTGATTTGTAATGGCCGCCCAGATGTACTCGGCGCTACAATATCACGCACCTCCCTCTGAGCGGGAGATGTAGGTACTGACACGTGAGGCGAGTTAGTCGGCATAACTCTCCCCTCGTTGTTTGGTGAAATTTGTTCAATTTGTACAGATTGATTTTTATTTAAAGTAGCATCAATACAGTTAGTACATAAATTTCTATTGGGCTCCACTTTGGCATTGCAACAAATGACACAGGTATCATCCTCTGAATCAGACATGTTTAACACACTAGCAAATAAACTTGCAACTTGGAAATACAATTCAATTAGAATAATATTAAAACGTACTGTGCCTTTAAGAAGCACAGAAGATCTATGACAGTTGAAAATTAATAAATTGAAACAGTTATAGCCTCAATCCTTGTAAACAACACAACTTTAGCAAAGGTTTAATCCCATTAGCAAAGATAACAAATTCTGAAAGCAGGAAACAAATTACAGAATAAACGTTTTTTATCTCAGTCAAACTATAATTCTCACAGCTCTGCTGAGAGAAATTACCTCCCTCAAAATAAGTTTTGAAGACCCCTGAGCTCTGTAGAGATGAACCGGATCATGCAGGGAATACAATGAGTTGCTGACTGAAATATTTGATGCATAGTAAAAGCGCCAAAAAACGGCCCCTCCCCCTCACACACAGCAGTGAGGGAGAACAGAAACTGTCAGAAAACAGATTAAGCAACTGCCAAGTGGAAAAATAGTGCCCAAACATTTATTCACTCAGTACCTCAGCAAATGAAAACGATTTTACATTCCAGCAAAAACGTTAAACATAATCTCTAGTTATTAAACAGCTTTATGTATTTCTTACAGTGTAATTCTAGTGAAGTACCATTCCCCAGAATACTGAAGTGAAAAGTATACATACATGACATTATATCGGTATGGCAGGATTTTCTCATCAATTCCATTGTCAGAAAATAAAAACTGCTACATACCTCTATGCAGATTCATCTGCCCGCTGTCCCCTGATCTGAAGTTTACCTCTCCTCAGATGGCCGAGAAACAGCAATATGATCTTAACTACTCCGGCTAAAATCATAACAAAAACTCTGGTAGATTCTTCTTCAAACTCTGCCAGAGAGATAATAACACACTCCGGTGCTATTTTAAAATAACAAACTTTTGATTGAAGATATAAAACTAAGTATAATCACCATAGTCCTCTCACACATCCTATCTAGTCGTTGGGTGCAAGAGAATGACTGGGAGTGACGTAGAGGGGAGGAGCTATATGCAGCTCTGCTGGGTGAATCCTCTTGCACTTCCTGTTGGGGAGGAGTAATATCCCAGAAGTAATGATGACCCGTGGACTGATCACACTTAACAGAAGAAAGTGTGAAGTGAAGACCAAGTTGCAGCCTTGCAAATCTGTTCAACAGAGGCCTCATTTTTAAAGGCCCAGGTGGAAGCCACAGCTCTAGTAGAATGAGCTGTAATCCTTTCAGGAGGCTGCTGTCCAGCAGTCTCATAGGCTAAACGTATTATGCTACGAAGCCAAAAAGAGAGAGAGGTAGCCGAAGCCTTTTGACCTCTTCTCTGTCCAGAGTAAACGACAAACAGGGAAGAAGTTTGACGAAAATCTTTAGTTGCCTGCAAATAGAACTTCAGGGCACGGACTACGTCCAGATTATGCAAAAGTCGTTCCTTCTTTGAAGAAGGGTTAGGACACAGTGATGGAACAACAATCTCTTGATTGATATTCCTGTTAGTAACTACCTTAGGTAAGAACCCAGGTTTAGTACGCAGAACTACCTTGTCTGAATGAAAAATCAGATAAGGAGAATCACAATGTAAGGCAGATAACTCAGACAGGCCCATTTATCAAGCTCCGTATGGAGCTTGAAGGGCCGTGTTTCTGGCGAGTCTTCAGACTCGCCAGAAACACAAGTTATGAAGCAGCGGTCTAAAGACCGCTGCTTCATAACCCTGTCCGCCTGCTCTGAGCAGGCGGACAGGAACCGCCGGAAATCAACCCGATCGAATACGATCGGGTTGATTGACAGCTCCCTGCTGGCGGCCGATTGGCCGCGAGTCAGCAGGGGGCGGCGTTGCACCAGCAGCTCTTGTGAGCTGCTGGTGCAATGTTAAATGTGGAGAGCGTATTGCTCTCCGCATTTAGCGAGGTCTTGCGGACCTGATCCGCAGTGTCGGATCAGGTCCGCAAGCCCTTTGATAAATGGGCCCCAGAGACTCTTCGAGCCGAGGAAATAGCCATCAAAAACAGAACCTTCCAGGATAACAGCTTGATATCAATGGAATGAAGGGGTTCAAATGGAACGCGTTGAAGAACGTTAAGAACTAAGTTTAAGCTCCACGGCGGAGCAACGGTCTTAAACACAGGCTTAATCCTAGCTAAAGCCTGACAAAAAGCCTGAACGTCTGGAACTTCCGCCAGACGTTTGTGTAGAAGAATAGACAGAGCAGAAATCTGTCCCTTTAACGAACTAGCAGATAAGCCCTTTTCTAAACCGTCTTGTAGAAAGGACAATATCCTAGGAATCCTAACCTTACTCCATGAGTAACTCTTGGATTCGCACCAATATAAATATTTACGCCATATCTTATGGTAAATTTTTCTGGTAACAGGCTTCCTAGCCTGTATTAAGGTATCAATAACCGACTCCGAGAAGCCACGCTTTGATAGAATCAAGCGTTCAATCTCCATGCAGTCAGCCTCAGAGAAATTAGATTTGGATGTTTGAAAGGACCCTGATTTAGGAGGTCCTGTCTCAGAGGCAGAGACCACGGTGGACAGGACGACATGTCCACTAGGTCTGCATACCAGGTCCTGCGTGGCCACGCAGGCGCTATCAGAATCACCAAAGCTCTCTCCTGTTTGATCTTGGCAATCAAACGAGGAAGCATCGGAAATGGTGGAAACACATAAGCCATGTTGAAGACCCAAGGGGCTGTCAGAGCATCTATCAGCACCGCTCCCGGGTCCCTGGACCTGGATCCGTAACAAGGAAGCTTGGCGTTCTGGCGAGACGTCATGAGATCCAGATCTGGTTTGCCCCAACGATGAATCAGTTGAGCAAAGACCTCCGGATGAAGTTCCCACTCCCCCGGAGGAAAAGTCTGGCGTCTTAGAAAATCCGCCTCCCAGTTCTCCACGCCTGGGATGTAAATCGCTGACAGGTGGCAAGAGTGAGACTCTGCCCAGCGAATTATCTTTGAGACTTCCAACATCGCTAGGGAACTTCTGGTTCCCCCTTGATGGTTGATGTAAGCCACAGTCGTGATGTTGTCCGACTGAAATCTGATGAACCTCAGAGTTGCTAACTGAGGCCAAGCTAGGAGAGCATTGAATATTGCTCTTAATTCCAGAATATTTATTGGGAGGAGTTTCTCCTCCTGAATCCATAGTCCCTGAGCCTTCAGGGAGTTCCAGACAGCGCCCCAGCCTAGAAGGCTGGCGTCTGTTGTTACAATCGTCCAATCTGGCCTGCGAAAGGTCATCCCCTTGGACAGATGTAGCTGAGAAAGTCACCATAGAAGAGAATCTCTGGTCTCTTGATCCAGATTTAGTAGGGGGGACAAATCTGAGTAATCCCCGTTCCACTGACTTAGCATGCACAATTGCAACGGTCTGAGATGCAGGCGCGCAAATGGTACTATGTCCATTGCCGCTACCATTAAGCCGATTACTTCCATGTACTGAGCTACTGACGGGTGTGAAATGGAATGAAGGACACGGCAAGCATTTAGAAGCTTTGATAACCTGGCCTCTGTGAGGTAAATTTTCATCTCTACAGAATCTATAAGAGTCCCTAGAAAGGGAACCCTTGTAAGTGGTAATAGAGAACTCTTTTCCACGTTCACCTTCCACCCATGCGACCTCAGAAATGCCAGAACTATCTCTGTATGAGACTTGGCAGTTTGAAAACTTGACGCTTGTATCAGAATGTCGTCTAGGTACGGAGTCACCGCTATGCCTCGCGGTCTTAGTACCGCCAGAAGTGATGGATCATGGGAAGGATGGTACGAATAGTTTACATTTTGAATGATGGAACTCTTAGGAATTTGTTTAGGATTTTTAAGTCCAAGATTGGTCTGAAGGTTCCCTCTTTCTTGGGAACCACAAATAGATTTGAATAGAATCCTTGCCCGTGTTCCGTCCGCGGAACTGGGTGGATCACCCCCATTAGTAAGAGGTCTTGTACACAGCGTAGAAACGCCTCTTTCTTTATTTGGTTTGCTGATAACCTTGAAAGATGAAATCTCCCTCGTGGAGGAGAAGTTTTGAAGTCCAGTAGATATCCCTGAGATATTATCTCCAACGCCCAGGGATACTGGACATCTCTTGCCCAAGCCTGGGTGAAGAGAGAAAGTCTGCCCCCCACTAGATCCGTTTCCAGATAGGGAGCCCGCTCTTCATGCTGTCTTAGGGGCAGCAGCAGGTTTCTTGGCCTGCTTGCCCTTGTTCCAGGACTGGTTAACTTTCCAGCCCTGCCTATAACGAGCAACAGCTCCTTCCTGTTTTGGAGCGGAGGAAGTTGATGCTGCTCCTGCCTTGAAGTTACGAAAGGCACGAAAATTAGACTGTTTGGCCTTTGAATTGGCCCTGTCCTGAGGTAGAGCATGGCCCTTACCTCCCGTAATGTCAGCTATAATTTCTTTCAAGCCGGGCCCGAATAAGGTCTGCCCTTTGAAAGGAATATTAAGCAATTTTGATTTAGAAGTCACGTCAGCTGACCAGGATTTAAGCCATAGCGCTCTGCGCGCCTGGATGGCGAATCCGGAGTTCTTAGCCGTAAGTTTGGTTAAATGTACAACGGCATCAGAAACAAATGCGTTAGCTAGCTTAAGTGCTTTAAGCTTGTTCATAATTTCATCCAATGGAGCAGTGCGAATGGCCTCTTCCAGAGACTCAAACCAGAATGCCGCCGCAGCAGTGACAGGCGCAATGCATGCAAGGGGCTGTAAGATAAAACCTTGTTGAACAAACATCTTCTTAAGGTAGAAAGGAGAGAAAAAAAAGGAGGCGCCACAATAGTGTGAGATCGTAGGTGTATGGGACCCCCACAAAACGATACAGGATCACTTACTAGATTATGAGCACTTGAGAAGTGCCACAGGTGCAGGCTGAACTATTAAAAGCTGTCCAGCGAGCTTATCCTCACGATCCAATGGCCCAAGGAAAAATTCGATTTCCCCCACATGTACTGGGGTCGGAAATGAGCCCAGTATTGGTATGAATATCCACTCGGGGCAAAAATACAGCTTATACAGAGCTGAAAGCTGGTAAAAGTCAGAACAGCTAATAAACGCTTGTTTTTACCTTTGCTTTTATTAGCTGTTCTGACTTTTACCAAAGAGATTCATCTGAGTCAGACATGTTTAAACAGACTAGCAATGAGACTAGCAAGCTTGGAAATACTTTTCTAAATAAATTTACAAGCAATATAAAAAACGCTACTGTGCCTTTAAGAAGCACAAAAAGCTGTCACAGTTGAAATAACAATGAACCAAAATAGTTATAGCAACCAATTTTTCACAGTAAATGTATTAAGTTAGCAAAGGATTGCACCCACCAGCAAATGGATGATTAACCCCTTAATACCCAAAAACGGATAACAATTTAATAATTAACGTTTTTCTCACAGTCAAAACACACTGTCACAGGTCTGCTGTGACTGATTACCTCCCTCAAAATGAATTTTGAAGACCCCTGAGCTCTCTAGAGACGATCTGGATCATGGAGGATGAAGTAGACAGATTGTGACTGAATTTTTACTGCGCAAAAAAGCGCTAAAATAGGCCCCTCCCACTCATATTACAATAGTGGGGAAGCTCAGATAACTGTTTCTATGCAGAAAACAAAGATGGCCATGTGGTAAAAATCATGCCCCAATAAGTTTTATCACCAAGTACCTCACAAAAAACGATTAACATGCCAGTAAACGTTTTAAACATACATTTTAAAAGTTATGAAGTGTTATTAATAAGCCTGCTACCAGTCGCTTTTACTGCAGTTAAGGCTCATACATTATTTCAGTATTAACAGTATTTTCAGAGTCAATTCCATTCCTTAGAAAAATACATTCAGTGTACACACACTCATCAGCCTAATACCAGTCGCTATCACTGCATTTAAGGCTGAACTTACGTTACATTGGTATCAGCAGTATTTTCTCAGTCAATTCCATTCCTCAGAAAAATAATTTACTGCACATACCTCATTTGCAGGGGGGCCCTGCATGCTATTCCCCTTTTCTGAAGTTACCTCACTCCTCAGATGAGAACAGCCAGTGGATCTTAGTTACGTCTGCTAAGATCATAGAAAACGCAGGCAGATTCTTCTTCTAATGCTGCCTGAGAACAAACAGCACACTCCGGTGCCATTTAAAATAACAAACTTTTGATTGAAGAAATAAACTAAGTTAAAAAACACCACAGACCTCTCACAGCGACCTATCTTTAGTTAGGCTGCAAGAGAATGACTGAATATGACATGTGAGGGGAGGAGCTATATAGCAGCTCTGCTTGGGTGATCCTCTTGCAGCTTCCTGTTAGGAAGAGATATATTCCATAAGTAATGGATGACCCGTGGACTGACTACACTTAACAAGAGAAATACACTTTTATAAGAGTATGTATCTCTATTAATAAGCCTGATACCAGTCGCTATCACTGCATTTAAGGCTTTACTTACATTACTTCGGTATCAGCAGCATTTTCTAGCAAATTCCATTCCTAGAAAAATATTTTAACTGCACATACCTTATTGCAGGAACACCTGCACGCTATTCCCCCTCTGAAGTTACCTCACTCCTCAGAAAATGTGAGAACAGCAAAGGATCTTAGTTACTTCTGCTAAGATCATAGAAAACGCAGGCAGATTCTTCTTCCAAATACTGCCTGAGATAAACAGTACACTCCGGTACCATTTAAAAATAACAAACTTTTGATTGAAGAAATAAACTAAGTATAAAACACCACAGTCCTCTTACGACCTCCATCTTAGTTGAGAGTTGCAAGAGAATGACTGGATATGGCAGTGAGGGGAGGAGCTATATAGCAGCTCTGCTGTGGGTGATCCTCTTGCAACTTCCTGTTGGGAAGGAGAATATCCCATAAGTAATGGATGATCCGTGGACTGGATACACTTAACAAGAGAAAAGTGTTTGTTTTTTTCAATTTTTTCCTCATATTTTATCATTTTTTTTTAGTAAATTATAAGATATGATGAAAATAATGGTATATTTAGAAAGTCCATTTAATGGCGAGAAAAACGGTATATAATATGTGTGGGTACAGTAAATGAGTAAGAGGAAAATTACAGCTAAACGCAAACACTGCAGAAATGTAAAAATAGCCATTGTCATTAAGGGTAAAAAAAATTGAAAAATGGTCCGGTCATTAAGGGGTTAAGGGATCTATAATGGATCCTAAAATAGATATAGGTATAAAAACTCATTAACACTTTTCTTTTTATTATAATAACATATACATTAATTATTTTTATATTAAAATACATTTACAACTGATTAAAATATTTTACAATTTAGAGAAAACATACTGTTTTAAGTTTTGTTTAACTGGCATGGTATTCTTTGCTGAAGAGACACCTAGGGAGGCATCTGAAGAACTACATGGCAGGAAATAATGCTGCTATCTAATGCTCTTGCAAATGGATACAACTGTTGCCATATAGTGCTCCAGACACGCTCATGCTCCTCAGCTTACGTCCCTGCTTTTCAACAAAAGATACCAAGAGAATGAAGACAATGTGATACTAGGATAAATTAGAAAGTTGTTTAAAATTGTATGTTCTGTCTGACTCATGGAAGAAATCATTTAGGTTTCATGTCCCTTAAATAGAAATTTGTGATACTGACACTTAAAGGGACAGTCTACACCAGAAATGTTATTGTTTAAAAGATAGATAATCCCTTTATTACCCATTCCCCAGTTTTGCATAATCAACACAGTTATAATCTGCAAACTGCCCCTTTATTTCAGTTCTTTTGACAGACTTGCAGTTTAGCCAATCAGTGCCTGCTCCCAGATAACTTCACGTGCACAAGCACAGTGTTATCTATATGAAATTCATGAACTAACACCCTCTAGTGGTGAAAAACTGTTAAAATGCATTCTGAAAAGAGGTGGCCTTCAAGGTCTAAGAAATTAGCATATGAACCTCCTAGGTTAAGCTTTCAACTAAGAATACCAAGAGAACAAAGCAAAATTGGTGATAAAAGTAAATTGGAAAATTGTTTAAAATTACATGCTCTGTCTGAATCATGAAAGTTTATTTTGGCCTAGACTGTCCCTTTAAACTCCTTTGCCCTTTGAGAGGTTGGAGTACATCCTGCAGGATTTTGGATCTGACTCTGCGACATTCGTCACAGTGAATATTTGATCAGTGCAAGAGCTAATTTATATCTCTTTATAATTGGTTAAATACATCTAGGGGCATATTTAACAATGT